>NC_061087.1:335454-398792 GCF_015104395.2 Macrobrachium nipponense
ACGTTATCTTGATTACACTCTAGGGTCGTAGGAACTGCCTTGGAGAGTCCTTGGGCTAGGATCGAAACCTTCCAGTTTCTGACGGAAGGGAATGTACTACAGAAGTTCAAGTTCGGTATCCCTCCGGGCGACAAGATCCCGAGCACAGATTACCACTGTGGAGTTACTCTAAACCCCAAGGCCTTCAAAACTTATGGTGACAGAAAGATTTGCTAAAGCTGGATGAGCGTCCCTGTGTTGCAGTGATATTATTCAAAAAACTAATGTGCATGGATGGTAAGTTGTGGATGTAATAAAAGTTCATATATATCAATCTGGGTTATTTATGGCGGGGTAGTAAATAGTATATTAATTCTAGGTATGTAATATACAAATTGCATATCTAGAGGACACAGATTAAGGACAGATTATTATTATCCTTATTATTGTAGTCTAAAAAAAAAAACTTTCAGTAGCATTTCTAGACTTTCATATGGATTGCCGATTAACTGTTATTATATAACAAAAAATTGAATGTGGAACGAGATACAGTTAAAGAAGTTAGAGCTAATTGAGAAGAAGAGACCAAAAGGGACTGAAGAACAAATTAATAGGCAGGAAGAAATTACATCCTGGGCTGATGCAACGCTGTAAAGAGCCTTTGGTGTCGTCTACAGAACGCTGCGTAAGCATGCTGTACCCATCTAGGCAGAAAGGGGAACACGATTGGCAGAAAGGGGAAAAGAAAGATTGGAGGAACTTTTTAGCAAAGTTTTCCCATGTTAAAAACACAGCATTTGATATTTTCATTCCTTTATCAAAGCTACAAAATATCATAAATGAGTGAATTCCTTCACAAATTAAAAATTAAATATCAATGAAATCCATTTACAGTATGCAATTAAGAAAGGGATAATCTCTTTGTGATTTCTGAACTTATTGTATTTGAACGTAATTTTTTTATTTTTTATTGTTATTTTATAAGCCCACTTTCTCCCCATCATGAAAGTTTGAGGTACCAATAGATCCTCAATGGCTTTCACACACCCAAATACGCAATGACAAATAAATTTTCAACCCTAGAGGTCATAAAAATGATAAAATAATGGTAAAAAAGGATGTATAATTGTTTCACAAAACATATCAGTTAATCCATGGTGTGCCATTTTTGAAGCTTCAGGCTCCAAGTGGCACACAATGCAACATCAACATTTCAATATCCTACCTTAGCAGTAAAACCCGAATGTGACGTTTTTTTGTGCCATTCAGTGACATTCACGCCTACACTGGCTGAAAAGAATATTTAATAAGTCTGAAATTCTTTTAAAATTTGGCAAATCTGTTAAAAAAAAAAGGTTTGATGAGGTCAAATACTATGCAATTGAAAGAAACTTTCAAACTCAATTAATGAACAACGACCTTCAAGACAATGGCAATATTTGCCAATTTTAATGAACATGAAGCATTACTATGCATTTTCTAATTCATCATTTCGTGCCTCCCCATAAATTTTGTTTTCCAGAATTTTATAATGAAAAACTTTTGATTTAGAAATTGTGAAAGTTATACCAATACTCACAGAATTTTTTCAAGCAGACGCACCTCAATTAACAAAATAAACCTTCGGGGTATAGCTTTCTGATAAGTAACAATTTCCATAAGTACAAAGACTCGAACATTTTCGAGTGCAGCTGAAGATTTTTTTAGATTATTTTTATACGGCCAAAAGAAATTTCACATAGTTCGTATCCTATACTAATTTGTACTTTACACTTAACATCAATAACCAGAGTTATTGCAAAATATAACACATCTAAAAGTGGTAACAGCAAAGCTTAATCATAATAGCACAGCTGATAAGTATAAAAAGTCACTACGTGGAGATCAACAAGTTGAAATGTTACTACGTAGTACTTCCTTTTTAACAACAACCTACCTTCAATAATTTCTCTAACCAGTTTGGCAAAGATAGGACAAAACAGATCAATGTATTGTGCAAGACTTTGGCTACTACTGATTCTAGATGGGAACGGTGCTAAAACATGATTTTGCGCCTAAAGGATTAGTGAATGAGTGCACAACAGAAAAATTCACTACAACAATAGATACAATAAACAGCATTCAAAGCAAGGAAATAATCACATGTAATCTCTACAACAGAAAAGGGCAGGTACCCGGTCTACTGTACATATAATAACTTGAGTAACACAAACTACAGTGAAAGCCAAACAAAAAAGCATCGAGACATCCAAAACTGATTTGATGAGTTCCTCGAGTTCTTGTATTCAGCTCTAACATTCGCTTGAACAGGAGCAAGTCATGGAACATTTTGACAGAATACTCTATCTGCCAAAAATTTTCTTGGCGAAAATTTCAGCGTTGTTACTAAAATCTAAGTTTTTCAGTTTTGTAATATCACACCGAGTTATTACATATTCCTAATTACAGCACAAACCACTTCAGAAAATGTCATTGTCTTTACCATACGTAAAAGTTTCTGAGTTTCAAAGGTTTTCAATTTTGTAATATCACGCCGCGAGTCATTATTCTGAATTCCAGTTGAAACCACTTGGTGGCAAATTCAGTTACACGGTTATATCGAAATATCTTGAAAAATTATGAATTTAAAATACACTACTTCAGAAATAATATGCAAATGAATTGCAGCGATATAGATCTATTTAAAATTCATTTGATTATTGCTTTATACATGCCAATAGGGAGGTAATATCGCAATAGCCAATGTGGTAAAAGGAATTTATTTAAGAAAAAATATCCTCCATATAAGAAGAAAAAATAATCTAAATACTGCATATTTTTTCAACTTAGAAATTATTTCATTCATCAATCGTAAGTTACTGACAAAGTGTGATAAGGCAAACACCAAGTTGTAGAAAAGCTCAGCTAAGAACAGGTGTAAGAAACACACCAGCTGCTCTAGCCTGGTACCTAAATTTTCACTCCGCAAACACAGTTGGGGTCCACCGCACTTGGTTAGAGATAAGCACAGAGCTTTATACTCATAAAATGAAAATAAAATGCACGACACCAGTTTTTTCAGCCTTTTTCTGTTTTACATAACAGATATTTAATGCTTTTTTTTATTTTTATCTGAAAAAAAACTTAGTACCTGTCTACCAAGGGGAATAGATTTGCGTCATACTTGTTGAGGAGTATTTGCCCAAATCACAGACATAAACAGGATGTGTAACAGTAGCGTATTTGTGTAGAAACAACAAGAATACACTTCTTTCAAGGATTTTATTCTTCACTAAAAAAAAAATAAGAAAATAGAAAAAAATAGAATCTTTTTTGAAAAACTGATATCTATGGTATTAACCCCAAAATTTCTATATCACTTATTCTTTGGAAAAAACCCAGGTGCAATAACCCCAAATTTCTGTATCTTTATGGCACTACCAAAACTAAAGGAATTTATGCGGCCGACCAAAGGTTAGTTAGTAAACTTGAATATGAAAGTTATTGTGACTTCGAGAGTTTCTGCTTTAAAATACTAATAAGCAAAAACTGTTTTCAAATACATGCATTTCATGTGAATCTTCTACAGTAGGTACTTTAGAATATTAATAAAAATTAATTTCATTTCCTTTAAAAGCCTTTTATTTTTTCTACTTTAACATTAACCTTTTTGCTTTTTATATTACGATGCGACCCTATAAAATTGTGAATTTTTTAATGTGGCCCATGCACTGAAGGTTTGTCCTGCCCTCCCTGAGCAATACCTATCATCTCAACAAGGCCCAGTGGCATTGCTCTAGCCTCTGTGACCCAGAAGCTGGAAGGAAAATTATTCATTACATATATGATAGAATGTTCAGGATGTCTATGCCTTTCCACCATTCAGCCTAATAAGAACAGCCTTAGACAAGGTTCAAAGTTGCAATTACCTTTTTCCATTATTGCTACAGATTTAGCAGGAAGTTTTGTGAAATGTCTACCTTGAGTGGTAGATATACAGAGATCTTCCAAGAAAGGAAAAAGACGTTTCTATATTCAACACAATTTCCTCAATTTCAGGGGACACAGTTTCCAAAAGAGGTAGCCAAAGTTATCCCTACTATGCACAGTTATAAAACCTTAACCTCTAGCAATTCTAAGTGGAATCTGTTCAGTAGCTAGTGCAGTGTCGGGGTACTGGTGCAAGTAATACTTCTACGTACTTTGGTTTTAGCCAAATGTCTCTGGGTTTTTTTAGACATGAAAAGATGCTGTTTGTCATTACTATTGAGAGATAAAGGTCTGACATCTTTTTTTTTTTTTTTTTTTTTTTTTAGCTCCATCGACTCGATGTGGATTCTTCTGTGAAATTGAAAAACGCTATGCCAAGACATAGTTTGGAATGAGAAAAGGGCCCCAGAGACAATTAATTCACCTGCAATGGGAGCTTTCCTTAACACAAGCATTTTGTGAAAACTTATGAACCTTTAGCTCTAAATTCTCCTTTGAACATCACCTTGAAAAGTTTTTCTTCTGATGTTTGCCTCTTTGGATGGGGTCAACAAACTCCATCCAATTCCTTGGTACTTCATACCAAAAATTTGGAATCCATTGGTCAGTCTTTTGTAGCCGACTTAACGGCAAAGACTTGACTCCAAGTAGACAGGACTGATCCATCGCACCATTAATCAGGGAGTTGCTTTCTACCCAAGCCAGAAATGATGAGGATCTCCTTTGTGAAATCAGAGCAATCTATTTTTATCTTTAAAGCACAAGAATTACAGGCTGGTTCCTTTCCACAGGATGTATCCAAGTGCTGGGCGGAAGCAATTAATGACATACACAATCTGTCATTAGTCAGACAGGCTATCTTAAGAATACATGACAGTTTACAAAAGGTGAAGCATCTCAGGTTAAGAACTTGCCAGTTAGTTTGGATTTCCCTTTACTAGAGTTTTATGGACAAATTTTGATGTTACCTTGGTTACATCGAGTTGACTAACTGATTTAGTATAGAATTTAGGCTGTCAAACCAAGAACTGGGTACTTTCAGCCACTCAGTGCTCAAGATAGTAAAAAGAGGGAGTTGGGGCCGGCTGAGGACAGCAAACATAAAGAGATCCAAAATTAAGGAGAGGAAGTTCAAAGATAAAAATAATGGTGGGAAATTGGCTGGGAGGAGTTGCACAGGAATACTGAAGAAAGTTAGCGGAAATTGAAGGTAAAATAAAATGCTAAATGCAGATGTAGTTAGGGTCCAAGGGGTCACCTGTGAATACCTTTTAGTAATGCCCACAGTGCTTCATGATGTACTTAAATGCATCAAACTATGTAGTACATACACAAGTTTTTGCCTTGGAGATGTGAG
The DNA here is from genome assembly GCF_015104395.2 of Macrobrachium nipponense. Lineage (NCBI taxonomy): Eukaryota > Metazoa > Arthropoda > Malacostraca > Decapoda > Palaemonidae > Macrobrachium > Macrobrachium nipponense. The sequence continues at coordinate 340,760 of NC_061087.1, forward strand.
ACACAGGTATACTTGAATTCATACACTTTAGGCCAGGCCAGGTAGTAGCAAGCATGACACATAGTATCAGCCAAGATTTATTAAATGCTCTACCTTTCTACTAAATCTCATCTGATCCGAGTCCTTCTCATTCTCATTGTGGCATTTTACTGGGATTATAAAACCATCATGCCTTAAGTACCAGAATTACATTAGGGCCATATTGCACTTCTCTTATTTCACTACTGTATTAAGAGTTTCAACTTTGCAGCCTGACTCCCAGTTTTCTCTACAATTCTGGGTCTGATTGCATAGCTTAACCTTCTGAGCTCTCACTTGGATCCTGCATGTCTCAACCCGCCATTCCAGGATCTTAAGATCTTAGCAGTTCGTTTCCTTCCTGTCTAAATTGCTATTCAAGCTATACAATATAAAGAATTTTGTGTGTAAAATCTAGTCTTCCAAAAACACAATTTTTCATGCAAATACTCCTGACACCACTGACCTCTTGTAGCTCTGATCAGACTGCCTAAAAATTGAGGCAATTTGACACAGATCCTGACGACTTATTAGTGTATGCTCATTTTTAGGTGATCACTTAAGAGCTTATACAGCAGGCAATTTTCTTTCATCACTCACTACAAATTTACTGCTTGTGATGCAGTGATGCAATTTAGATTTTGGGGTCATTTTGAAAATAAAATTTTACAGGCTAAATTACATACAGAAATTCTCGAGAAACAGAAATTATTGTAAATGTTATCTAAATCTATAAAATTCTTTTTGTGGGATAAACACTACTTTGCAAGGATTAATGTCCTTTTAAATTCTACATAACTGCTATTTACAATTACTAGTATTTCCAAAAAACTGTAAGGAAATAAAAAAAAAAAAAACAGGTATACACTGTTTATATATTTTTTGTTTTTATTGAATAATTCACTTTGAAGCACCTTGTTTTGTGGGAGATAAACTTGAATCATCCCTCACTCTATAGATGTCATCCAAATGTTGTCCAACATCAATACATAAATGGTATGCATAATTTTTCAAATCTTTACAAATTAAAAAACGAATAATACATCAACATATTACATACTATACTATCTTTACATCTGCAAAATCCCTTTGAATCACTAAAGGTAAAGAAACAAGTTATACATATGAGAGATTTTTCAACTAATTTACAACTGTATAATCACTTTGAATCACTAAAGGTAAAGAAACAATTTATACATACGAGTTTTTTCAACTAATTTACAAAACATCGCTTCATAAAAACTACACATTGTTTCAAGAACAAGTGCTTAGAATACTGTACCAGTAAATAACTACATATGACAATTGGCAATAGGTACTGCTGCTGAAGATTTTAAACAGTGTTTCAAAAATACAAAAGTTTTAAAGGTACTGTACACAAAAATTCTTTCCAAGCACAATGAGATTCTTTAAAATGAGTTTCCACTAGGTCTGAAACTAAAACTTCAGTATTGTACGTAGATTCCTGTACCTGTGAGGTATCTTGATCCAACTAATAAATATTAAGGGCATGTTTATTTCAGTGTGGAGTTTCATAAGCTGTAGAAAAGCCACCTGCTTCTTAAAATACATCTTTGATAGTCTCATACCCTAAGATGCCAAATTATTTTTTATGATCAAATAATTCATAACAAAAAGAAAATGTCACAAAATAAATATCTTTATCATAAGGATTAATTCACTGATTTACACGTCACAAATACTAATAGCACATGAAACTGACACCACTCCCCTGATACTAAATAACCAAGTTTCCATTAACATCTTGTGCAGCTAAGAAATAGCAGCAAAAGAACAATTTTACATTAGACAGACTATCACGACTGACAATAGTTTTATTTCATCTACTACTATCACTTGCGTGATTATCATTCAGACAATCACTTTGGTAGGGCACCTTCCCCTTGAGCTCCTTCAATAATGCCAGTACAAGCATGTGGTGGGATGTTTGCAGCTAGAAGATCCATGATTATCCTAAGAGCGTAAGGCATGAAATTATAAATATATACAATAATATTTAACATGTTAGCAATACACAAAATGTGAATTTTCATAATAAAATCAATTATCTGGATACTTACCAACTGTTGAAGTTATCTGTGGAAAGATATAAGATAACTTTAACAGTAGGCAAGATTCAGTCCAAATAATGTGAATTTTGACAATAAAATCAATTATATTTTGATACTTATCTACTTTTTATGTTAGCTTATATTTTCGTGCAACTAACTTTAAAAGTAAGTCATTCCATATAATACATACTGTGAACTAATAAAACATTAACTTGAACTTCATTATTTCAAGCTCATTGTTTTATTATAAATATAAATGAAAGAGATGCCTGGTCAACTAACAACCTTTCTTACTGGCTAATATTAGTTAACAGCCTATCCTCTCTGTATCCTATACAAAATCAGGACAGCAATGTTTTTGCTGTACTGGACATTCCAAAAAATTAACATTGTCCACAAAAACCTATGATGAATAGCTTTAAATTTGACATACCAAATTTGCCCTGAGTTAGGTTTTCCTTAAATCTGGGTTGTTCAATGTTAGGACCACTTTTCATTTAAAAATGTACTCTGTGATGGATAACCTATGGTGCATACAATGAGATGTTATAATATTTTAGTTCAAAACATTAAATTCCCACACAGTGCAATCTGCCAAAATCTGTATATCATGAATTATTTCATCTCAGTACTGAGTTAGAAAATTATTGACCTCAGAGTACAAACAGAAAGGAACTAACTACAGTGAAATTATTTCATGTACAAAAATCTACAGAAATTTAAAAACTTAAAAACATTCACTATTTGCAAGATATCTTTCCAAGAAAATCAGCAACTGCAGAAGTGCAATGCAAAAAAGAACAAACTTTCTGCATCAATATTTAGCAGATCCAGTTGTAGGTTGCAGAGGCCTTTTAAATTCTCAGTATACTGAGACTTCAGGAATAGGAACAAACCACTGCATACATGTTTATAAAATCTTTTACCTATTCTATTTAGGCACTACCTTGGTACAGCCATTTTCAAAATCAGCTGAAATACTAAAACCACAAGAATTTTAATATGATTATTGTTGCTTTAATAATGCACATTTATTATTATATCACCATCTTTTTATGTTTCACCAGATTTTGTTTAAGAAACAAAAGTCAACCTTATATGCCAGAAAATAAACTAATTCCCATAAGTCCCCCTATTCTGCTTATCTTAGTACCCTGTGAGATTCTTTCTCAAAATCTACAAACTGATGAAATTAAGGACAACGAACAACTGAAGAATATTTTTAAATCTTTATTTTAATGTCTAGGCATTACTGTGGTATCATTTTCAATATCAGCTGAAAAGTAAAAGGACATGTGCAATATCAAAACAACAAGAATTTTATTTTATTCTTGTTGCATTAATATTCCAGCATCATGTTCCATTTTTTTTATGCATGACTTTTTACTTATTTCACCTGATTTTGAAAACGAAACCACATAAAGCCTAAACATTAAAATAAAGATGTAAAAAATGCTGGTTGTGTTTGTTGTCCTAAGTTCATGTTTGTAGATTTTGAGAAAAAAATCTCACAGGGTACAAGATAAGCAAAATAGGGGCACTTACTACAGTAACTAGTGTATTTTCTGGCAGAGAAGGTTGATGTTTTCTTCAAAAAGAGGGGTCACAAGCAAATCATCCTTTGCCTTCCATGGTCAAGGTTAGAGTCAAGTTTGTCAAGTTTAACCTAATGGTTTAATAGAAATTTGTGATGCCAGTAAAATGAATTTCAAACACCCTATCATTCAAAACGGCTCAAAGATTACCTCAGATATAAGAAATCACTTTCTAGTTATCAGTAGTCTTTCAATCTTATAAAATTTGAAAACTATCAGTTATTAACACTATCCTGAGATTAAACAAAAATTATTGTAGAGGTAGTTTATGCACAAGTTAGACTAGTACAGTTACAGAAGCCATATATTATTTAAAATAAATACCTTATTTACTAAAACATGGGACGTTCTATTTCCTTTTAAAAACAGTACTACATGTATTATATAAATAAACAAAAAGGAAATGCAGTGGTACAGTCAACTACTGAACATTTTGTCTCGGTAGGAAAAAACACTTTGTCTGTTATTATTGTAACTACGTACTGTATTTTAGTTACAAGTAATAAAATACCTGTAACCTTTTCTTAACACAAAATATGATGAAAGAAACAACACAGTTGAAAGAATAAAGATTATGATAATGTCAGCACCATATTTTTGTGATTTTAAGATTAATAAAAATAATCCTAAATTTCCTCATTTTTATTTCTTGATATTTTACAATTTATATGAAAAGGACCTAACACAGTACATACTGTATACAGTAGACCTATACAGTAATACAATGAACCTTAAAATTTAGAAATGTTCTAATCACCATAGATACCAGTGCAGATGCCAATGATGAACGTTTTGACATTGAAGTTAATATCTTTATTTTTTTTCTTAAATGTTTACAGCATTATGAATGTAAAATATATATTGCAATACACCCCCTGAACACCTGAATAAGCCCTGGTCACTTACCAGCCCGAACCATCATTTATTAAAAATTTACCAAATCTTTGGTTAAAATAAACGATCAGTGTTGCCAATCTCCTGGCAAACACCCTCGTTACCTAGTTACCAGCCCACCGCTGATAGCCCTGCCTCACGGGCCGTCACACCTGCCCTCTCACGTCAATCACTTATCGTTCGCGGTGGAGTACAGATGTATCCACAGCGAACTCCCTTTTGGTCTTGCCCGGCCTTCATTTGCACCTTTGATTGATTGATTTTGGTGATGAATTATGCATCCCTTTGGATTACGGTTGGATTGCTCTTAATACCTTGTCATCAGACATTGATTCTGCAAAGGAAGAAACAACACAAGCTACGACAACGACTACTGCATTCTCGGCCACGACATCACAGAAAACGACGAGCGGAAAGTTTCAACAACGTATCGTCTTGCCAACAATGCAAGAAAAAGGATGAGTACCCTATGACACGATAGTCCATTCCTTATGCGTAAATTGTAGGCCTGTTCAGTATAATGTAAAGACCAGATGTTTGGAATGTCAGGAGTGGGTCTTTGGACCAGATGTTAGCGTATCTCAAACGTAGGAAGGTCTCGTATTAAGAAGTAAGTGTAAGCAGGAAGAGACTAACGTAGATCAAGATAAGACTTAGAGACAGTGCTCTTTAAGAGACTTGAGAGTAGGCTGACATCGAGTATGACATCTCTGTTACCGATTTTATGTCAAGATTAAGTGAGGATAGATCGAGCAATAGGGATACTGAAATTACTAATCGTTCTTTTTCCAGCTCCCCTGCCTGTTCCAGAACCAGCCCTAACCGGTGCTGGGGGTTATGGGATCCGCAAGCCCACAGGGCAGGATCCGCCGTCCCCCCTGGCGCGGAGCAGGCAGTGTTGGCAGCAGATTCCTTCCCCGTTCCTTCGATGTGTAAGTTCTCAGGATGATAAAAACTTAGGTCAGATATAGACGAGTAGGATAATAGGTCTACATAGTGTTTAGTTTAGGAAGAGAAGTGCAGGCTTCTTCAGGTCGGTTTTCTATTAAAAGTAGTAGTTTATAGAGGCACTGTGTCCTTAGAGCATCTTTAGGCTTTTTCCTGCTTCGAGTTCCTTGTTTCATCAGAAGCTTTTGGGCCATGGTTGGTCTTTCAGATATGCTCCTTCGTCTTTAAGGTTACTTTCCTCTACTTATACGATACGATAATTGTTAATATCACTAATTCTCCGTTCATGCATGATTGACTTACGATATTCAATATGGAGAGAAATCGAATAAAAGTAACTACGGTTAGCCTAGTGTTCACGATGATATATCGTATGCATATTCAGTAGCCTAGCCTAGCCTAAAGTATTCGCTGTACAACATATCGATAGTTATTTTTATATTGGCTAACGCTGTAGGCTCAAGGCATTCTGACTTCGGATAATTCAGTACAGGTGTAATTGAAAACGAACGAGAATCCGATCTGAGGATAATTAATATGAATGTAATCGAACAGAATGAAGATCGGATTCTGTCCGACTAAAGCATTATAATTGTATTATATGTATCATCATATTAGCGTAGTATAAACACTAACTCGGCAGTCATTCACGCTGGAATCGGCGGATGACAAATACGGGTTTGCGTCGACCGCATCCATCTCATTCTCTCCTGATTGCCTAAAATGACGAACGTAACAACACACTCACTTATGCCAAGTTTTGTATACAAACGTATTGAAAGGAGACGTGGTGTTCAACTATGTTGACAATTTTACATAGTCAATGAGGTATCTATCTTGGGGCATATAATCAGATGTCAGATATAAGGAATTCGTATGTATGACGTCTTCATACGTTTAACCGACTATGCCGTCAGTAATTACATTGCGCTTATGTCAATTACAGTTACAATTATTACCAGTCGTATTATCAATTACAATACTGCATTAATATTAGGCCTAATAAAGTTAATTTAATTACCTTTAAATATTATTTTATTACTTTTCAATTAAATTACAATTACACTAGCTTGTCGTCAAACAGCACTATTGTAAGGAGGTGTGGCTTAGACAAGGATGCCGGCTAGTCTGTTTTTTTTTGTTTTTTTTCCTTCCGCCTCCAGATTCAACCATATCACTTGGTCTCGGCTAATGTTTTTGTCCCTAGTTAGCATATTAATGAATATCTGGATACCTTAACATATGGAACGAAGTCATATGTTTCGTCTTACGATGTAATTTAAGTCCAAAAATTTGACTGATACGTCTCATTGGAAGCTAGTTTTTCCCTCGGGTTAGATGGCGTTAAATTTAGGATTCCGTTCGTTTTTCACATCGTTTTCATAGGTATTACGAACCTTACACTTTATATACTTTATTAATCCTTTGTCTGTGTAAAAAAACAACAGTAATGAGCTATAGTTTCTTTTTACACGGCTGCGTTTGAATTCATACAAAAGCTCGGGACTTCTGTCCAGGTTGCTGTTGCACGTAATTTTGCCTTATTAGCTTCAGCTGCATTTATAACATGAAATACAGTAATTACCGTCGCACGTGTATGAATACAATAAAGGATGTTGCTATCGGATTCGATTACTGTCACACGCTGATCAATACAGTAAAGTGATGTTGTTATAGGAGTCGATCGCATTAACAAGAAGTTCTCGTTCGGTTGTTCATAGCTGTACGGAGTTATACGAGTATATTATCGTTAAGATAATAACCCTACCCTTTTACTTAGAAAAGGGTTCAATTTACGGAGGTGGAGATGTTAGACGATTGTAATTTCTCTCTCTCTCTCTCTCTCTCTCTAACTTCCACCCGATTTTATATTCTCTCTTTATCTTAGACGATTGTATTTCTCTCTCTCTCTCTCTCTCCTCTCTCTCTTACTTTTCTGATTTTATATTCTCTCATCCTATTTTCCTATTTTCCACTCTCCTAACACTGACCTCTCTCTCTCTCACTTACTTCCCTGATTTTATATTCTCTCTTTATCTTAGACGATTGTATTTCTCTCTCTCTCTCTCTCTCTCTCTCTCTCTCTCTCTCTCTCTCTCTCTCTCTCTCTCTCTCTCTCTCTTCATCTTTTCTGATTTGCATATTCTCTCATCCTATTTTCCACGATCTCCTAACACTGGACTCATTGTGCAACAGAGGTTTTTCTTCCTGTCAACCTTTTCAAACTTTGTCAATTTCCTTCAGCGCTGACTGACCTCATAGGTCCCAATACTCGGCCTTTGGCCTAACTTCTATTTTTAAACCCAATAATCTTGCTGTCTGAGTTAGTATTAGAGTAGGGAGCGAATATTAGGAATATGTATAGGTATTCATGATATGATATATCAGGGAGAGGATTTTAGTATTAGGAAAGATAGGAAAGGAAGATGTCTGGGTCTATCTGAGGGTATTCTTCCAAGTGCCAACCAGGCAGAGTACAGACAGGCAGGTACAACACTACAAGAGAGGCCATCACTACGATCGACGACACCGATGGACATGGTTGTCTCCTCCGTACATGAGAGGCCTAAGGCCACATGGGAGGTCTTCCAGTTTCCCTCCATACATAAGAGGCCGAGAGCCACATGGTAGGTCTTCAGATTTTCCCTCCATACATGAGAGGCCGAGAGCCACATGGGAGGTCTTCAGATTCCCTCCACCTACATGAGAGGCCAAGAGCCACATGGGAGGTCTTCAGTTTTTCCTCTACTCAGGTGAGGCACATAGCCAGCTGAGAGGAAACAGGTTTGTATCCCTCCCGCACTCAATGAGTTTTGACCTTAGGGTAGAGGTGCAGGGAGTTTTTTTCCCTCCACATATGGGAGGCCTAGAAGGCCACACATGGGAGATTAGTTTGGACGAGTGACAAATGAACTTGAGACTGACCCGCGTACGACTGACACTGGTACAGTGGAGGGCCCGAGTAGATTTCATTCCCACCTCCAAATTAATGTTGGTTAATCGGGCTTATTCCGGTGTTCAGGGGGTGTATTGCAATATGATATTGTTATGATACAATAAAGTTTGTTCATACTTACCTGGCAGATATATATATAGCTGTATTTCTGAAGTCCGACAGAATTTTAAAAACTTCCGACACACGCAGTGGTCGGACCAGGTGGTTAGTACCCATTCCCGCCGCTGGGAGGCGGGTATCAGGAAACCATTCCCATTTTCTATTCATAATTTTTATTTCCACTGTCCCCTGAGGGGAGGTGGGTACTTGATTATATATATCTGCAGGTAAGTATGAACAAACTTTATTGTATCATAAACAATATCATTTTGTTCATGAAACTTACCTGTCAGATATATATATAGCTGAATCCCACCTTTGGAGGTGGGAAGGGACAGAATAGAAGGATTTTGGGAAACAAATGCATGCAGATGATTTACATCTTGGTTCCACCTGTTAGCATAGCTGGCTTCGTGGTTACTGCCACGTAAGTCTGCTTGTGCTACTAGAGTTGCCAGCGAGGTAGAGACCTATATAGCTGGTGCACTCCAGATGATCTGTCAAACAGGGGCGAGACCACGACATGACTAGACCATATTGACCATACCATGAGGGCTAAGAAGTAAAATATATATATATATATATATATATATATATATATATATATATATATATATATATATATATATATATATATATATATATATATATCACCACCTGACCAACCTAGCCAAAGTTAAGGTGTTTTAACTAAGGCCTTAAGAGTTAAAAACAAAAAGTCGCCGTTGTCGGCGACACAACAACTAAATTAAGAGCTCTTCCTAACCATTTTCTACAGGATAGGATGAGTGGTACTTCTTGCCCCCAAGATTGTGTCTGCAGACACGCTATGGCCATAGCGAGCAGCAGATCTCATATGCCATCTTCACATCTCGCAGGGAGTGTGAAGTGAACACAGAGTTGCTTCGCTAAAACATGGTACTCAGGATGTTGCTGAGTGCCATGCTCTGTTGAAATGCTTCCGAGGGCCGCGCCCTCACCTCGTGAGCATTCAGATAAAAAGATTTCAAATCTTTGTGCAAACACAATGAAGGAGCATTTTGAAAGAAACTCCTTAACATTAAAGCCAGGGTGTTCTTCGAATGGGCAAGTCTGGTCTTTTCGGAACACTGCAGATTGCCCCGAATGACTTCGACTTTCTTGAGTTTTATGTAGATAAAACTTGAGAGACCCGACAGGGCACAGGACTCTCTCTGGCTCCTGCCCACTAACTTGTGCCATCCTTGCTTCAAGCTCCTGGCCCAAGGACAAAACGGGTTTCCATTCTTAGCCACAACGGAAGGCATTAGAGAGCACACCGCCTTGTGTTCTCTAAAGCCAAAACTTGTGACGATGGCTTAAAATTTCACTAACCCTCTTTGTCGTATCTAGGGTGGTTAGAAGAAGGCCTTCCTGATCACATGCAAGAATAACAGGTAGGAGAGGTTTGAATGCTTTGACATCAAGAACTTCAGACTACGTCTAAGTTCCATATTGCACAGTCAGTCGTCTGTACTAAAGTCAGGTGACCGACCAGTTGACCAGTCAGACGAATCAAGGACAGCAAGGCTGTACCCTGAAGACCATAAGGCACTATTCTTCGCTGAAGGATGAGTGTCTGGACTGCCTGGGCGATTCAATCTAAGCAAACCTTGGGGGTGTATCAACGCAACCCAACGTCGTCAGCGAATCAACTCCTGACTCGAGCTTCTGGTGCCAGGAGAAAGGAGCGAGGAGCAAAAAGGCGATTCAGTCCCGAAGGAAGAATGCCTGACAGTCCAACCTGGTCTCATGTTACACGATCATCGGGGGTGTATAAACGCAACCGACTTCGTCAACAAGAAAACTCAGGGCTACTATATGTCGCCTGATCTCGCATCGGAGTGTCTGACTCCGAGAAAACAGGTGAGACAAAAAAGTAGATGGTGAGCGAGTTTCGAGATTCCACAGAACTCAAAGATCGTGAAGGGCTTTGTTTTTGTTTGACAGACACAAATCTCTGAGCCCAAAGGGCGTCAACAACATATTTGCATATTCTTTAATAGTTGTGAACTGCCAGCTTATCACATTCTTCAGACGGAAATGGAAAGACGTAATCTTATTCCTGTCAACATCTCGATAGTCTGAACGTAAGTCCGACTCAGAGCGGAGAGGTTATAGGTACCTTTTGAGTTAGAGTAGACCGACTCTCTCGGAAAAAGGAAAACTCCTTGGAAAGTGTAACAATAGGAAGTAGTTGACCTCTGTGAATCAGGATCCTGAAGGCCAACATGGGGCGATCAGCATCATTGTCGCTCCCTGTGACGTTCTAAATCCTCTTATTTACATTTCCTAAGCGATTGAAAAACAGGGGAAAAGAGACCTAAACATCCATACCCCGTTCAATATCATAGGATGGCGTTTTAATGGTACCGATCCCGGATCGAGAATAAGGAAGCAGAGAAGAAGAAGCCTCTTCGTCCTCAACATATCGAAGAGAAGAAAATGAAAGGGCGTCCCCTAAAGTCTACACAACTCTCAACTACTTACTTCTAAAGAAAGATTCCACTCGGAAGTGTTGCTGCCGTCGATCGAGACGATTCGTACGGACTTTTGCAATCCTGTAACGAACCTGTAGAGGATCGTTACATTCTACGCCTGTTGTTATAATAGGCTCTTTCTCGTAAACTCGAACAAGGACCGAGGAGAAGATACTTCTTAAGATACGAGAGAGCTGTGGAATATCAGAGTTGATCTGGACCACTGGTTCCCAAAAACTCGTTTCGAGGACTGGAGGGACTACCGAATCGCTTTTACTTTCTTTCAGATTAAGATCCAGGACATCTGAAACCCTATCCAGATGTCCGGCACCTTCTTTCTATCACCTCAGGTGATAGACGCACTAGAGATGTTCAGAATCAGTCCTAGATCTAGAATAATATTTCAGTTTCCCGGTAGGAAAAAACTGTGGTCTGAATTGCAGTCTATTCGGGAAACAAACTTCTTCAGGAAGGAAATGGTCCCCAGCAAGCTCATCCATTCCCTCCCGAGTATGCTTACTTCCCTAATAAGGCTGCGCTTTGCCTAAGCAGGAGAGCAAATAAAAGTGCAATGTTGCGGTAGACTCGTAGTTCCATACCGTGCGGTACGAGCACCGAAAGGATTAAGAGTAACTCTGTTGAACATAGTAAGGCAAAACGAATGCAATGTTTATTCATTCACGTAAGAAATCCCCTCAATCTTAGGCTAAAGTCCGTGATTGTAGGACAGAGATACAGTTAGTCAGTCAATCCCGCAGGAGAGAACGTAACCGTCAGCACAGAGATACGGTTAGTCAGTCAATCCGCAGGAGAGAGAGACGTAACCTACAGCGCATGACAGCGCACGATCTGTTACTGGCTCGGTTGGACTGGAGACAGACACAGCGTGACAGCAACAGCCAGCAGCTTACAACGTCGTCTCTTAACTTTATGTCTGAGTTGCCAGCTACCCTATTCTACGAAGAAATAGGTCCGTTATTTTTTGAGCAGAAAGACTCTCAGCTGGTATATTTAAGCGAAACAGAAAACGCTAAATATATAGATGCGTTTGTGTCGTCAGCACTACCATACAACGGTAAAAGATAAATCGGAAACTCCTGGAAGCTGCAGGAGTAACGATTAAATGTCCTTAAAATAGACAATAGACCTCTCGGTTGCCATCGAAGAGGTAACTACAGCAAGCGTATATGACTTGAACCAACCAGAAGTAAAATAACGCACGGCAAAATATGAAATTATATCACAATAAAGTTTGTTCATACTTACCTGGCAGACATATATAGCTGAATTCGGAAATAGAGCTACATACATATCTGACAGGCAAGTTTCATGAACAAAACTTAAGAATCGAAGCAGTCAGCTCAAGCTCCTTATGTTATTGACATAAGCGTTCATTGACGTAGTCTACAAGTCTATTTCTTGTACGAGTCTGCGAATGACGAATGAAAGCTCTTCCGATCTTGTCATAAGAGCTTATTCGCTTACGCAATATCAAGTTAATGAGATGTTTGTCAATGAGAACTAACCCATTTACGGGACAAAGAGATATTTTGTCAATGAGGGGATACCCACTTATTTGACAAAACGAAAGTATATTGTCAATGGGGGAAAGTCACTGAATTGACAAAACGTAATCCAGGAAGTCGAGCATTTAATTTTTCCGATTCCCGTCTCAAACGAGGAAGGGGCAAGAATCCTGTTAAGAGACTGGGCTTACGGCAGGTAGAACGACGATGTTCAATTCGGCAGCGTAGTCCCGATTAGAACTACAAATAAAAAAATCTATCATCTGAAAAACCCTTTCAGATGGGCTAAAAAGCTTGCAAAATTATCCTGGGAAGAGGAAGAAACTCTCCAACCAGCTTCCTCTCCCGTATCACAACTAATGCCTGCTAAAGCTTAAAATTTATTGCAGTATGGCAAAGGAAGTCTTGTGCTTTCCTGAAGAGCGTCCTTTTGATGAGTGCCCTTTGCAAGAATCCTACTGAACGTTCCGAGAGTCCTGACGTGCAGGACATCGAGCCTTACATAACCCGTAACTGCCTTATCGCAGAGTCTTGACTGCGGTAGTGTCAACTTAAATTTATTGGCAGAATGGCAAAGGTTGCGGTAGAGCAAACGAGAATCTTCCCTTGAGCTTTCCTTAACTCCATCCACCTATGCGAAAAGCAATATTAATTGACAGAGACCTCTTGAATTCACGAAACCCGATGTCTTGCTGGGTTTCGAAGAAGAAGTTGTCTGTTCACTTTAAGCTTCCTCCGAAGCACTGCCTACTTCACCTTCTTTGCAGGTGAGGTAGAAGGTATCACCGAAGGTAGAAGGTAAAATTCTTTAGGCCCAAATCTGAAACAAAGAGCTTGAAGAGTTCAACAGAAACGTTCAGCCAGGCGACACACCTGGTCGTGCGCTGGTGCACTCTCGGCGTCCACTGGAGCGCGCTCGGCGTCCACTGGAGCGCGCTCGGCGTCCACTGGCGCGCGCAGCTCCGGCTGGCGCGCGCTTGGCCTGCACCCGCGCGCGCCTGGAGTCCATCCGAGGGTCCGGTCGTCCGCTCTCAAAGCTTCCTGCTACTCTGACTTCTTTTACGTATTTCTCGGTGGAAAGACGGACACGAGTTCAGGCGACGTTCGCCTTCTTACTTCTCACTGAAACGCATAACTGAGAGAGAGAGAGAGGACGTGAAGCGTCCTCTTCTATAAAGCTTCTATTTAGAGGGCGCGAGTCCTTCCGAAAGCTCCACCCTGCATGGGGAGGACGCTTCGGAGGACGAGAAGCAATCTTACAGGATTCGTGCACGCGCATGCACTTTGGCAGTCTGGGGATTTTCATCAGAAACTGCCGAAGGCACGCCAGATCGGTGGGGGTTCCTTGTAACCCTCCTTAGGCTTTCGACATGCTCCCTCCCCCCCCGGGTCCTGGGAGTCAAGCAGAGGTCCCGGCCTAGAGGCGAAACGAGGCCGATCTGACGCACCCTCCACTACACAATGGTATCACTGCACTTCTGCACTTCACTTTACTCTCTAAAGCAAGCACTTTCGATTCTAAGTTACGAATCGAAAGAGTATCAGAGAAAGGGCAATTCCTCTACAGACACTGCTTAGGGCCCGAAGGCAACACTGCGGGAGGTTTAGGAGTAAACAATTACAGAAGTGGCAGCTTCCCACACAATGAAGGAGAGCGAACACCTCTCGTAGACATATTCATAGCCCGTAGGCCATACTACAGGGTTAGGCAAAATAAAGTCTACAGGAAAGGTTAGCAGGTTCACTACCCTGACTTTTTGTTACTGATTAATTGCGTACATACGAATCATACGTCTTCCTTACGGAATTAGACATGTTTTAACTGATTAATTGCGTACATACGAATCATACGTCTTCCTTACGGAATAGACAAAGTCTCACACTCCTTACATGACAAATCTCAACAAAGAAGCAAGACCCATACCCCTCGTACATACCAAGTGCGGATCTACCGAAGCTTTCGGTAGCCACACCCTATCTTTGCAGACAACCCCGTCTGAAACTAGTCTAACTAGATTCAGATATTTTATGCAAAAATGAATCAAATTCAAATCAATTTAAGATAGCGTATGCCTAGCCACAAATCCAAGTAATAAATAACAAAAGACAATTAGGATACTTAGCGGCAATGAAGTTTCCAAAATCCTAAGACGGAGGTACTGAAAACAGGTGTTTTCAGCACCGGCGACAGAAAAATTATGAATAGAAAATGGGAATGGTTCCTGATACCCGCCTCCCAGCGGCGGGTGAATGGGTACTAACCACCTGGCCGACCACTGCGTGTGTCGGAAGTTTTTAAAATTCTGTCGGACTTCAGAAAATACAGCTATATATATATCTGACAGGTAAGTTTCATGAACAAAATGAAGTTTTTATTGTAAAACTAATATTGTAATACCTACCTGAACACCTGAATGATTCCCACCCTCCTCCCCTCTCATACATTTATTGAGTTTGTGATTGATGGGGAAGGGCAGGTGTAACCGGCCCGTGAGGCAGGGCTATCAGCGGTGGGCTGGTAACTAGTAACGAGGGTGTTTGCCAGGAGATTGGCAACACTGATCATTTATTTTAACCAAAGATTTGGTAAATTTTTTAATTTTTTAATAAATGATGGTTCGGGCTGGTAAGTGACCAGGGCTTATTCAGGTGTTCAGGTAGGTATTACAATATTAGTTTTACAATAAAAACTTCATTTTATTTTTTTTTATTTTACTACACTTTGATCACAAACAATCCATCCAACTGTGCAAGTTAAGTAACCTACAATGCGTTTTCAAAAGAATGACAATAAGCATATTTCTATATATCACACCATATATACAACAATGCTTCAGTCAAGTCTCTTAGTAAACTAAAAATGACAGTATCAGTAATGAATAATGTGTGCAAGTGAGCAATGGAGAGAGAGCTTTATTTACTTTTGCTTATCACATCTCGTCCCTTTTTAATTACTGTTCTGGTAGGTTTGGGGTTCCAGTTTTCAGTTTTTGTATGTTTCTTCAAGTGTTCTCATTTGCCATTCTGTTTTTTTTTTTTTTTTTTTATAGTGCTACTGTCCCTTTCCCCCCCAACCCCAACTACAGGTAACCATCTAATTTCTGGATGCAATCAAGCTGTCCAGAGGAAAGATTTTAAATTAGTACGTACACCTATACAAAGGATTTAAAATCAACTTTACAGCAACCTTAAAGAGCACTGGAAGAATGCTGGCCAGCTATTGTTGCATTAGAAACCCTTTGAAACACAATAATACATAATTTTTACTTATCTGACAAAATGCTATTCCTTTCACACCTACTAGTTTCTTTTTTATTTTTATTTCTCTCATTTTCTTTACTTTTTCTTTTAAACATACCATTTTCATAAGGAATGTATTACACACCTAATACTGATTACATACAACAGGTTACCTACAATGACCACAAGACACCTCTAAGAAATAATATTACAATACCATAACACACGTTGATATACTAAAACTTACTCTACATTAAAAAATATTTAAATAAAGTTTTCACCTACTTGAAGAGGTCAGGATGCAAGCGGATCCCTGCTATTTTTACCTATCATACAACTGCCACTGGTCTGCTGTCATATTATTTTTACTTAAAGAGTGTAATGATGAACTTCACTCATGCTGGAAAAAAACAGTGCAAAGTTATATCAATGAAGGTAACAGTCCTGCTAGGCAGACATCTTCATATGTATAGTACTTGCAATAAGTCTTTCCTAGTATAATATAATGGTATATTGCCTAATGTATACTCAAGAATGCTAATATTGTATGTATCAAGAAAGTGATGGGACACTACTTTTAAAGCTGCAGTAAATACCCCAGGAGCTTCAGAAAATACCAAATTTTACTATACACCAAGTAAGTGTGAGCTTTTACTACAAAACTTACAAGGTCAGTACAGTACTTTATAATTTCATAAGACAGAGAAGATCTGTCTCAATTAAAGGGGATGAATGGGAGTCAACATAGGCAAAATGATCATTTGTATACGTACTATAATTAAAAATAAAGACCTTTGTAAACAAATGTAACCCTTTATACATAACGAAACCACCACAATGAGATGAAAAAATGAAGTTTTTTATTGTAAACTAATATTGTAATACCTACCTGAACACCTGAATAAGCCCTGGTCACTTACCAGCCCGAACCCTCATTTATTAAAATTTACCAATCTTTGGTTAAAATAAACGATCAGTGTTGCCAATCTTCTGGCAAACACCCTCGTTACCTATTTACCAGCCCACCGCTGGTAGCCCTGCCTCACGGACCGGTCACACCTGCCCTCTCACGGTCAATCTTAAACTCAATAACTCTGTATGAGAGGGGAGGAGGGTGGGAATCATTCAGGTGTTCAGGTAGGTATTACAATATTATTTTACAATAAAAACTTCATATTGCAATACACCCCTGAACACCTGAATAAGCCCGATTAACACATTAATTTGGAGGTGGGGAATCAACTCTGCCCGGCCCTCCACTGTACCAGTTGTCATCAATATAATTAAGCACTCACCCGACTCATTTTCTTTTACCAGAATGCATTTGGAGACGAGTACCTGAGTCAGTCTCAAGTTCCTTTGTCCCTCGTCCAAACTAATCCCCCATGTGTGGCCTTCTAGGCCTCCCATGTGTGGGAGGGGAAAGACTCTGCACCTCTACTCTAAAGGTCAAAACTCATTGAGTGCAGGTAGGGATACAAACCTGTTTTTCCTCTCAGGTGGCTATGTGCCTCACCTGAGTAGAGGAAAGCTGAAGACCTTCCATGTGGCTCTCGGCCTCTCATGTATGGAGGGAATCTGAAGACCTCCCATGTGGCTCTCGGCCTCTCATGTATGGAGGGAATCTGAAGACCTCCCATGTGGCTCTCGGCCTCTCATGTATGGAGGGAATCTGAAGACCTCCCATGTGGCTCTCGGCCTCTCATGTATGGAGGGAATCTGAAGACCTCCCATGTGGCTCTCGGCCTCTCATGTATGGAGGGAAACTGAAGACCTCCCATGTGGCCTTAGGCCTCTCATGTACGGAGGAGAAAAGAAAAACGTTGTGGTGTCCGTCCATCGGTGCGTCTGCAACGGTGTCTCCGTTCGTAGCGCTGTCCTCTCCTGTAGTGTTGTACCTGCCTGTCTGTTCTGTGCCTGATAAGTGGAAGAATACCCTAAGATAGGCCTAGACCTGTCTTTCCTATTCTGTCCCAATACTTAGAATCCTCTCGTGATATGTCCTATCATGAATGCCTCCTACATATCCCTAATATTTGCTCACTACTCTAATACTAATTCTGATTACTGACTCGTATAAACTAACGGTTATCCCCTATAACTGCTCCCGCTGCCACGAACGGACCTAAAGAAAACCCTTCGTCGGACTGAAACTGAACATCCCTCAAGTAGAAAGAAGTGAAAACCGAAACAGACTTCCAAGTTGCTGCCTGCAGAATCGCCAATACTGAAAAAATTTCTTAAGAAAGCTGCCGAAGTTGCCATTCCCCTAATGCTATGAGCTCTGACTCCTGTCAACTCTGAACTATCTGAAGCAGTTGACCCTTTAGTTATTGCCTGTCGAATGACTTCCCTGAGGAAAAAGCTGATTGCGTTTTTGGAGATCGATCTAGAGGGATTTTTGGGGGAAACGAATAAGGTTCTGGGTCTGGGTTTCAGTTTCTTCGTCTTATTCACGTAAGCTCTCAATGCTCTCACCGGACATAACCGCAACTCTTCCTCGTCTCCTCCCACGAAGTCGGTCAACGCTGTAACTCTAAACGACCTGGGAAGAGGATTAGACTCTGACTCTGTCTTTGCTCTGAATTCGGGAAGGTAAGACAGGAACAGATCCTCTCCAACCCACGAGATATCTCTCGCGATGGCTTGAAGTTCCCCTATTCTTCTAGCTGTTGCTAATGCTACCAGAAAGAGGACCTTTTTTGTCAGTTCCTTCAGCGTTAACTCTCCAAAGGTTCAAAATCTGAAGATGCCAACAAACCTAAGACCATTGAAAGATTCCAGGGAGGTGCGTGAGATGGGGTCCTTGGCTTCTCAATCTTGAAGACCTCAACAAATCATGAATCACTCTGCTGGAAGATATTTCAGGTAGATGGTGGAAACGAAAAGTGCTACTAAGCATAGCTCTATACCCTGCAATTGACGAGTACGAGAGATTCTTCCTTTGTCTAAGAAAGAGCAAGAATTCCGCTATTTTCGGAATTGTAGGACTGGAAATGGTATGTCCCTGCGACCTGCACCAACTTCTATACATGGCCCACCGCACTTGGTATAGTCTTCTTGTGGAATTTCTTAGACAGAGAGTAAGCTGTCTAGCCACTCCTCGTGAAAACCCCGCTTCTCTTGCTGCTCGCTGGATAGTCTCCATGCAGCCAGCCTTAGCACTCGAAGGTTTTGGTGGAACCGATGAAAATGTGGCTGTCTTAAAAGGTCCTTTCTGTGAGAAGAAGTACTGGGGGCATTATTAGCATTTGTAGAAGATCGGGAACCAAGATCTTTGAGGCCAGAAAGGAGCGATTAGGGTCATCTGAGTGTTTGAACAGTCCATGAGTTCCTCAGTACCTGATCCAACATGCCGAAAGGAGGGAACGCATACACCTGCATCCTGTCCCATGACTGTAACATCGCGTCTGTTCCCGCTGACATAGGATCCGTCACCGGTGAAAAGTAAACCGGTAGTCGGTGGTTCTCGACTCGTGGCAAAAAGATCTATCGTGCTGGCCATCTTTTTAAAAGGAGGTCTACTTCCTCCTGGACCAAGGTCCATTCTGCCCCCAGAACTTCCCTTGATCTGCTCAAGGCATCTGCCACCACATTCCTTTTTGCCTGCGATGGAATTGTGGTAGAATCTTTTACCCGTGTGTCTCGCACCATCTTAAAATTCTCTGTGCCACTTCGTTCAGATTGAAGGATCTTGTACCTCCTTCCTTTTTCAGGTATGCTAATGCTGTGGAGTTGTCCTGAAAACAAGGCCACTGTAAGATTTAACACCTGTTTCCTCGAAGGTGCATAATGCCTCCTCTACCGCCCTGTAGTTCCCTGAAATTTATGGACTCTCTCCGATCCGGATCCCTCCAAAGGCCCTTGGCTTGAGCTCCTCCAGGATTGCTCCCCAACCCTGATCCGAGGCCAATCTGTGAACAGATGAACGTCCGGAATCGGAAGGTCTAACTCTACACCGGTGGTCAGATGATGTTCTTCTGACCACCACCGAAGATCCTCTCGGCAAGAATCGTCCCAGCTGATCACTGCACTCTTGTCCCGAAAGTCCCAGCGATTCCTGAGACATGCCTGCAAAGAACGCATCCGTAGACGAGACCGAGGAACCAGAAGGGGTAGAGAGGACATTCTCCCCAGGAGACTTAGCCATCCGAAACTGGTTGTTCTCTTGTCGACCTGAACTCCTCCAGTTGGCCTAGTAACATCTCGACCCTCTCTGAGGTCGGGAAAGCCTTCAAAAGAGGCGTCTGAATCCTCATCCCTAAATAAAGTCTTCTCCTGTGAAGGTACAAGATCGCTCTTGTCCTCGTTTATCCTTATACCCAACTTCACACATAAATCCAGCAAAAAGCTTGTCGCTCTTACTGCTTCTTTCTTGGAGTCCGCCTGAATTAGCCAGTCGTCCAGTATCTTCTCATCCGAAAACCTTGACTGTGCATTATCTTTGAAAACTGGAGACATCACTCTCGTGAAAGACCTGAGGAGCCGTGGTCAGCCCGAAGCAAAGTACCTTGAACTGGGAAGGTACCCGGGTGGACCCAGAAACGAAGGAGCCTCCTCGACTCCTGATGAATTGGAATTTGGAGGTACGCATCCTTGAGGTCCACCGTCACCATCCAATCGTTTCTTCGAACTGACCTCAACACTGAAGCCACGGTTTCCATGTGGAATTTTGTACATTTCACCCTCTTGTTGAGCTCTGATAGGTCTATAATGGGTCTCCAAGACCTGACGCCTTCTTTGTGACGAAAATTCGACTGTAAAACCCTGGGGTTGGGGGAGCAGGCTCTATTGCCCCTTTTTGGATTAGAGCCTGAATCTCCTCTCTAAAGCTATACCCCTGATGGATGAAGGGGCATAACTGTGCAGACGAATTGGTGTCTTGGAGAGTGGAGGAACCGAACAAAGAGGAATCTTGTACCCTTCTCCAGCACCTCCAAAACCCAACTGTCTGCATTGTACTCTCTCCAGTGGACGGTGAACTGAGAGAGGCAACCCCCTACTGGTATTCCCGAGAGTGGTGTCTCCTATTTGCGAAAATTCTTCCTCGAAGCTCCTGCCTTCGAGGAAGTCGAGTGAGCCGACCTCTTCGCGAATCTAACCTTCTTTGGAGACCTAGAAGGAGAACGAGAATCTGATCGCCGCTTACCTGGAGACGACATCCTTGTTCCTTTTGGAGATCTAGCTCCTTGCGCTGCTACTCTGGATCAATGCTTGTTGAGACTCCACTGTTGAGGTTGATGATACAAAATTCATCATATTGGTCACTTCCTGTTCGTTAAATAACGAACTAGTCAATGTTATTGGAGAACGGGACAAAATCCTTTTGTGTAGATCCGGGAAATGCGGGGGCAAATGACTAAGGTAAAGGTCTCGCCTTTTCTTACCAATGAATGTCGTACACCCTGCACACAATTTGCCTGGTGTGCCAGGCCCATGGAAACTGAAGTGATGAGGTTATCAAACAGTCCAGGGTCTGAAGGAACAAAACCATCCTTCTTCAAGAACCCCATCAAGCCAGACAGAGTCCACATTGTGTGTGGACAAGGCCTCCGTCTGATTCCTAAATACGTTTTCCAAGGCAGCTGCCTCCTTCAGAGAAACACTAACGAGCCTAGATGAAGCCAGAGATCTAGGAATTAACCCCTCAATAGATTCATTGAGAGGAACCCGAATCCCCGACGAAGGGTTCCCAGATACTCCATACAACGGCTTCCTTGGAGGAAGGAGCGCCGAGTCCTGCCTATTAAGTCCTACCACTGAAGCTAGTCTCTTGTCCGCCTCTTTCAGAGCTTGTTCGACTCTCCCGAACCAAGGAAATTTGTTCGAAGAGTACACTACGGGAGGTTAGTAGCATATAATTCCTCGAAAACTGAATGACTCTGCTGGAACGGTTGATCCTCTCCCTTTGCCTGCGGGAAAAATATCCTGGACGAAACTGAATCATCCTGCTGTATTCGCTGTCACGCACTTGACTCGAAAGATCCTCAACAGCAGCTGTGTCTTCATCCAACTCGTCTTCTTGGATTACGTCCGAAGGCCGAGCTCGCCCTGTCATAGAAGCGGACTGTACATCTCCTAAACCTACCTCCGATAAATTCAACCCTTCACCCATTTATACCAACCCCCTCCCTCCACCAGCCAGAAATATCGTCAATAGGCACAGGTGGATGGACGAGGCGTATCGACACTTTGCCAAGACGGCAGTGTTGTCAACAGCATCAGGTGAGCTACTGTCCCAATGACTAGTCTGGAACGCAGACTGTCTATCAGGTGCAGTGTTACCGAATGGCAGACGAACTCGGCATCGTCATATTACGCGTCTCCTGTCTCGATGACGCAAACAGTCGCGCTCGCTCCGCCCACCCTCTGGTTGCCAGATACTCCCGGCCAAGCAGCCTGAACACCTAAAAAAATTCTCCTGTCCTTACCCCTTCCACCTTTCCTGTCCTTGCCCCTGCTACCTGTGTTTGTATGTTTCCTGCCTGTACATTAGTCATATTACCTACCTGGAGTGTTGACCATCCCGCAGCTACTGTCACTCCGCTACTCCTAACCGCCATATCTGGCATCTTCAGTACTCTATCCAGTCTGCCTTGCGTCATGGCTAATGTACTCCGAGAACCTACGTCTACCGAAGCTTTAGAGACTAAATGGTGAATGTTACCAAGAGAAGCAA
Organism: Macrobrachium nipponense; assembly: GCF_015104395.2. Lineage (NCBI taxonomy): Eukaryota > Metazoa > Arthropoda > Malacostraca > Decapoda > Palaemonidae > Macrobrachium > Macrobrachium nipponense. The sequence goes on from NC_061087.1 coordinate 363,285, forward strand.
TACCTGAATCTGGAAGGATATTCGAACCCAATGAACCCCCGTACGGAGGTTGATGAAAACCTACACCGTCAGTGCTGTCTCTCTGCCCTGACGAAACCAACGTTCATGTTCCTACCACCCCTTGCCAACGAGCTAGCCATGTTACTGTCAGTCAATACAGTATTCCAACCTGACTCTCGGGTTGTGCGCAGTGAGCTCAAAGAACCCCCAAACCCTGTCGATATTGTCGTATCAGTCTTAGGAACGACTGAAGAGTAAGGGTACATCCTAACAGATACATTGTCCGTACTATCCGACCAAATCACCTGACCACTGACACCATCCGGAACGAAAGGAATACCGGAATCAGATGCTCCCCCCCGACTACTAGGAAAGGAATTGAAAAAGTCGAAGAACCTCAGAAGTAGGAAACATAGAGGAAGGAGAAATAGAAACCCCTACTGACCCAGAAGGCATAGCAGATATCAGTTCCGAAGAAGTAACAGCAGAAAAGGAAGAAGAAGAAGAAGGAAGGAGGAGAGAGGAAGGAAGTTGAAACATAGATTCAGAGGCTACATCCCCTCATTCATCTTCTTTAAAGAGAGCCAATAAATTGAAAAATCTCCACCTTGAAAATCAAAACTAAGATCATCTTCAAATTCAGGAAAATTCTTAAGCACGTGATTTCTGATGTCACTGTAGTTCATCAGAAAACACTGCCTAACTAGAGTTCTATACCCTTGTGATAGCCCGAGAAAATTAGCATTGTACTCTGCTATATTTAGCCCTTGATCTAACCTACCCGAAGGACTAGGATTAACCCCCGGACCGAACGGAACCTCGAGAAGAAGAAGGAATCTCCTCTACGAATTTATTAGTAGACGAGGACTGAATTACATTCTTACTAATATCTTTATCTGTTTTTTCCCCGGGATGATAGACCCGAGGGGAGAAAAAATACAATCCGCTGGATCGAGCGGCGAAAGAACCCTGGTCATCTTTACTTCTGGTCTTTGTTCTAAGGCTAAAGAGATCTTTTCCTCCACACCTGGTGCTATTTTCTTATCTGTCACTTTGTCTCCTAATTCTGATATAAACTTACCATCTTTGTTAGGGATTAAAGGGGAAAACTGCTACTAACTCTCGCCTGCTCCGTGCCAGGGGGGACGGCGGATCCTGCCCTGTGGGCTTGCGGATCCCCATAACCCCCAGCACCGGTTAGGGCTGGTTCTGAACAGGCAGGGGAGCTGGAAAAGAACGATTAGTACTTTCAGTATCCCTATTGCTTGATCTATCTTCACTCAGCCTTGACATGAAAATCAGTAAACAGAGGACGTCATACTCGATGTCAACCTACTCTCAAGTTTCTTAAAAAGCACTGTCTCTAAATCTCTATCTTGTTCTACGTTAGACTCTTCCTGCCTACGTTTACTTCTTGATACAAGACCTTTCCTATGTTTAAGATACCCTAACATTTGTTCCAAAGACCACTCCTGACATTTCTACACATCTAGTCTTCACATTACATTGGACAGGCCTACAATTTACGCATAATGAGTGACTGTCGTTGTCTAGGGTACTCATCCTCTTCTTGCATTGTTGGCAAAGACGATACGTCGTTGAAGTTCCGCTCGTCGTTTTCTGTGATGTCGTGGCAGAAGTTGATGTCGTTGTCATAGCCTGTGTTGTTTCTTCTTTGGCCGATCCATGCTAATGATAAGGTATACAGAGCAATTCAAACCGTAATCCAAAAGGAAAAGCGTAATTCGTCACAAATTTAAATCAATTCACGGTGCAAATGAAGCCGGGCAAGACCAAAAAGAAGTTCGCTGTGGATACGTCCGTACTCCACCGCGAACGATAAGTGATTGACGTGAGAGGGCAGGTGTGACCGGTCCGTGAGGCAGGGCTACCAGCGGTGGCTGGTAAATAGGTAACGAGGGTGTTTGCCAGAAGATTGCAACACTGATCGTTTATTTTAACCAAAGATTTGGTAAATTTTAATAAATGAGGGTTCGGGCTGGTAAGTGACCAGGGCTTATTCAGGTGTTCAGGGGGTGTATTGCAATAATAAAAACTATTAAATTTATTATGTATTCTAAGATAAACAAATATTAATTTCAGCTGCAAAACATAATTAGCCACTGTTCAACAAGATAGGATCAACAGCCTCCATTTAACAATATGATTTATCCAACAAAAAGTAGTTTGCAAGTCTTTCTTTAATTTCTTAGACAGAGAGACCAATTACAATACAGGCTTGAGATATATTTATGAGTTGACAAATGTTTGTATAACCAATTACAAAGGACCCCTATTCTGTCTTAACAATATTGGGGACTATACTGTACTGTATAGGAAATCTTGGTATCTGGGTCCATATACGGTTTGCGTCCTAGGTTAGCTTAGGTTATGATGTCCCCCTGTTTTTATTTGTTTTCATTATCCCCCATCAATCATTTACCTTAGCTTCCCAATATGGTCTCTCAGTATTGTTAGGCATAGGCTATGTCCCCAAAAGGGGAATACATAACTAATAAGTTTACCAAACATCTGCAGGGGAAATGAAATGTTAAATTTGTAAAATCACTTAGAACGTAAAAATGTAATGTATTTCACTTTTGTACCACATTAAAGAATTAAAAGTGAAATAAGTTAGTTTTTAACAGTACAAGTTTGCCTTTTGAATTGTTATCACTGCACTTAAGACAAGTAGAAAATATAATATTGAATTTACTATTTTAATTTATAGAAGCAAGAATATGGTTCGATAAAGGAATTTTCATGACACATGAAGCTTATACTATACACCCCCACTTCGAAAAATAGATATTTCATGTACGTAAACTACATGACATTAAAGTAATCATAAGCCTATTGGTTTACCCTTTCTAGTTTCTCTTTTCATCCAAAACAAGGTCTTCGTTTCAGTAAAATTTTACAATAGGGTAAATGACCAAGCGGCGACTAGCGGCCACCTCTCTCAGAACGCGACCACATCCCGAAAGAGCGCTTGAATTATGCCATTATTTCATAATTTAGGAAATAACACTTAATTTGTGAGGAGCACAGAGGTCTCAGGCATGCTGCCTGGATAGACCACAACTCTTGACTGATGCTCATGGCAGCGAATTCAAGTACTTTTTCAGTAAGGTGGCCGTATTCCAGGATCGGTGGCCACTATGTCACCACTTGGTCATTTACCCTAGTTGCACCGCCTGATTTCCACAGCCAGGTCAGGACACATTGCCCTAAGTTAGGTTAGGTAGGTAAAATCACATTAGGTCAGGACAGAGCACTATAGGAAAGGCTAGTTCTACCTTATATATAAGCTATATGAGAAACCTGACCCGGTCAACAACTAGCGGGAATCAGGCCATGCAACTATTGTACAGTTTTACCCTGGTTTCTTACCATGGCCTCTAAATAGTATGGCCTAATGGCATACCACACTAAATAATATACCCTTTAAAACTACCGTATGGGTTTACCCAAGTAACAATATTCAAAGACAAACACACCTATGGGGTTGACAGGCTCAATCATCATCATCGATCATTACCTCGAACTCATTAAAGGGCCCCATACACTGAACTACCTAGTACTCCTAGGTAGTATTGTATGAACGACTGTCTGCATCGTTCGCAAAAAAACTGTGTATGGGCTTGTCTGAATGAAAAAGTGGGCAGTTTTTGTGATCTGAACCATCTTGGTGGAAATCTGTCACGACCAGGTTGCTGGCTTGCGACTTAGCTAGCTATTACCTAGCTAATGGTATGTCTGTCATACACAGGTTGTGCAATGTGTGATTGTCTGCCAATAGCTACTTATAGTACCTACCTAGCTAGGTAGTAGGCTAGCTATCATCAGTAGGTAGTAGTATCTCAGCAACCTTTGACATACCTAGTAGCTAGCTATAAAGACAACTGAGTAGGCCTAGACTACCACAGAAGTACTAGGCTATAGCCTAATTCTACAATTGCAATACTAGGTTAGCCTATTCTGGGTAGAATTTATAGGCTATGTAATCTAGCTAGTAGCTAATACCTAGTCTAGCTACCTAGTACCTAGGTAGGTACTAGGTAAATAGGTAGTACCTAGTAGTAGGAGGCTAGGTAGCTACCCAGTAGGTACCTAGCTAGTAGTAGGTAGCCTATATACTAGCTACCTAGGTACTAGCTATAGGCTAGCTACTACCTATACCTAAGCCTACTTACCTTATACTAGGTACTACCTATAGTATTTTATACACTGTAGGTAAGTACTCTACGTACCTGCTTGATAAAGGTGATACAACTTAACCTTCTACGTTTCATTAACAAAGTTTAGAATCTACTAAATGGAGCTTTGTTTGTTTAGTACTTCAGTAGTAGTAGTAGGTGGGCTGCATATACTTTTGAGACGGCTCCCTTGCTTGTTTTATTCCTCCTTTGTTTGTATTTGAGTTTTCTCGCTGTAATACCTCAATTCTTTTAGAAATTCTTTCCAAATTTCCACTTCCTCCTCAGTAGATCTACAAATAAGAGTATATTAGCCATCAATTCCTCTTTATTTTCCTGATATGGCTGCTGCACAAAACTATATCTATTTCTAATTCATTGCATGCTGGGCAGTAAAGTAAGAGATGTTCTAGATTTTAATTTTTTTTCCTCACAGCACAAAAAGTTCGTATCTTCTCCTTTTATCCTATTTCCATCATTTAATCTTAGTGTACCTATAGTAATGGCCCTACTGATCAGCACGTTTTTTTTTTTGTTTTTTTCAGTGTTGTCATATCAGATTTCTTCTCCTATTGTTTTCTTTAGATTTTCTGTAGATCTTAATGTCCTTTTCATTAATTTCTTTCTGCCATGTTTTCCGTCCCAGTTGTATATTAATTCGTTTAACTGTTTACCTTTAACCGATTCAATTTTACTTAAGTTTATGTTTTTAGTTTCTTTCATTATTATTATTTTTACTTGCATTACCCAGGGGGTTGTCTTGTTTTCATACTGATCCATGGTTATCTCATATATGAGCCTATTACACCACTCTCAAGTGTATGTTTCAGATAGAATAGTTTATTCTTCATATCTCTTAGTGGCAGGAATTAAGAGGCCCCTATTTCAGATTAACGCACAACTTGCTGTGTAACTTGGTGCTTTCAAAATTGTTCTATATTTGGTTGTCTACTTTTTGTAATTCATTTATGGTTTTCTTATCAAGTTTCATGACTTCCATGGCATACATGAAGGATGGCATCGCTAATCCTTTTCCAATACAATTTTCCTGTATTTTTGGTCCTTTTTATCTGTTCTCTGAAGCAGTCTTTCATGTGGTTGATTGTCCCGCCTAGAAATCTAATCTGCTTAACTAATTTTGTTATTCTTCTGTGTGCTCCATATTTTCCACATCGTCGATACTATAGTTGTATATGTTTATGCCAACATTTCCATAAGGGTTTTTATTGCTTTTTGTTATTTCTTCAAGGGTATTTCACATGTTTGGCGGCCTTGTAGTTTGTTTAAATAGTAGTCAGTAGTAGTAGTAAGGGTAGTAGTATAGTAGTAGTAGTAGTAGTAGTAGTAGTAGTAGTTAGTTAGTATTAGTAGTAAGTAGTAGTAGTAGTAAGTAGTAAGTAGTAGTAGTAGTAGTAGTTTAAACTTATCCCTGAACCGGCTACTTTTTCATCCTATTTCTCCTGTGCATGTGCTTATTCGAGTATAGCTATTGCTTCTGCAATACCTATTACTAATTTGATAAATTCCTTCCTATTTTTATTTTCTTCTTTTGACAGATCTGTATATAGTAAGGTGTTCTTGATGTGGCTGCTGCACGAATCTATATCCCTCTGCTTGGCAGTAAAGTTGGAAATGTTCTAATTTGCATTTATATCTTCCCTGCATGAAATTTGTTGTATCTTTCCCCTTTAAACTGGTCCTTTCTTTTACTTCTGGTGTGCCTAAATCTAGCCTTACTGGTCAGTATAGTTTTTAATGCAAATATAAAAAAAGTTTATTCTGTTTTCCTTAAATTTCCCCGTATAAATATTTTTAATGTAAATTGTCATTTATGTCACAGAGCCATGAGTGGTTTTTTTTTTTTTTTTTTTTTTTTTTTTTTTTTTTTTTTTTTTAGTCGTTTACCCTTTCCTTAACCGTTTACCCTAAATGGATCCAATTTCGCCGAAATTCAGATTTAACTTTTAGATACTCTTTATTTTTCGAATTCAGAAGCCACGTAAAGCCGTTGGTCCCGTTGCCGAATGACCACTGGTTCCATGCAATGTAAACACCATACAAACAAACAAACAAACAAATAACCCCCTCAAATTGCGCGGAGGGGGTGACACAAATATACCACATTGGAGCACGCGTTTCCAGCTATAAAAGGCAGCATCCAGATATCAGGTCAATGAGGTCATTTACGGGCTGCTCCAGGAGCAAGAGCCAGTATCAGCACAAGGCTGGCTTAATCTTAAACAACGCCAGGTCAACACTCTAGCTTGAACTTTGGCGACCTTCGGTCCTTCCCTTGCTGTGTGTGCTTTTGCTGTGGCCTTTATTCGACCATCATGCCCCAAAACGTTGTGAAGGTGGTGAGAAAGAAGGCAGTTTCGGAGCCAGTACATATTCAGCAGCCGACCCAAGCCACCGTTCAAATGACCTCTGTCGTTCTATTTTCTGTGAAGATTCTTCGTCTCAACCGTCTTTGGCCCCAACTGATCTTAAGAGGAACGAGTCGTGGAAACGCACTCCGCGTTGGGTATCCGTGGCGCACGACGAGGAATCTATGATGGATGCCGATAGGGCCGGCCCGAACAACTTTACCGCCTGTCGCCCCAGCAGATAGCTATGTTGCAGGGGAACGTCTCTCACCTTGGGGAGGCTCTTTTCCTGGGTCGTCAACACCCATGCAAGGAATGACACCTCCGTCACCTCTCACAGGACCTCATTTGAGCCAAGTCGTCAGTGAAGGTTTCCTTGATAGCATGTTTGCCAATACAAGTTCGGTTTCTTCGATGAATACCGGCAGTTCTTCAAATGTCACAACCACAATGGCTCCTAGCAATAGATAGTTTATTTAGCTAATCTGTTGTATATTCCTTTTGTTATTGTTGACACAATAACAAAAAGGAGACTTCTTAAAATTCTTGAAACACCTTTAATTCTGAAACTATACATTGAAATTCTTATTTGTTTTCTATCAAACTATAGTTTTCATTGTCTTGAATTCCTTTTGTACCTTTATACTGTATAATCTCCTGCCTAAAATTTAAAGTAAATATGTATATTTTCAATATAACAAATATTGGTTCGGTGTATATTGTGTATGTACTAAACCGTTTCTAATCGCAATAATAATTTATTTTTTATAATGTTGAACAAAATAACTTGGGTAAAAATTCCCTTTTTATACAACCCCTCTCTAATATCTTAAAAAGGTTATTATAATTGAGAAATGAAAATTGAAATGTTCATTAAGGAACGATCAAAAGGAACAGAAAACCTAAAACTTGTAAAGAGTAGGTGAAAATCAAATGAAGACTAGTTACTAAATATTATAAGCATTTCATATTAAGTAAATCCCTATATTTCAACAAGCACTTATAATTCTCTCTCTCTCTCTCTCATGATATAGTTCTGCTTATTATTTGGAGTCTTGAAGGTTATAACGACCATGCAGACACCTAGAAAAACAAAAAACTCTCTGAGGACTCTTACTTAGCCGACCAAGTCACTGGGAAAGAAGTATGCCATATGCATATTACTTTCTATGCATCCACAATAGCAGTGGATGCATAGTCATGTATCTAATGCATAATTTTTATTGAACACTTCGTGTACCTACATATTTAGACAAACGTGATCCTTATTTTCTGCGCTACATACTATTATTAACATGGCCTCCAAATTCCACTCAAGGGGAAAAGTGAACGATTGATATTTCGAGAGACAAACGTACGTGACTAAAGGTTGTTTTGACAATATCCTAGCTTTGGCATTTGACTTCGATTTCCACACCCAAGGTTAAGGAAAGAGAGAAAGTTAAGGCAGAATTAAGTCAATAAACTTGCCTTCCTTCATTTTATGATTTGATTAACATATTTTGTATTCAAGATTTTCAGTATTTTTATATACTCTTATTGAACTTCTAATATACTAAGACACCAAACTGCAACCTGAAATGAAATATATATCGCTGGTTTTTAATCAGGACTTTCGCCGGATATTTACTAAAAAATATATGCAGTCACCTAATTGCAATAATTTTTTTATTAGAATGTTCTGAAGTATAATAAATGAAAATGCATTTCTATTCTAAGTAGAAATAGCATTTTAGATTTGCATTTGTTTTTCTTTAGATACTTTGAGAATGACATATAACATATAAATATATGACACGTACTGCATGAATAAAACTCACAAGAGAATGTGTTTTGGTAATAATATAAATATTTTTAATTTAATTTCAAAATTTCTTTGACATTTACAAAGTGATTTCAATTTAAGAGACTGCAGGGGAATTAAGATAATCACGAAGATGATCTTGTTGAGCCTTGCAACCTTCTCAAACTCGTTGTCTCACAACTCTCGGTAGGGAAATCGTCGCTCCAGTGACTGACGCTGTTTCCACTCCTGGCTGCTGGTTCCTAAGCGCCCACTCCACAAACACAGTTGCCGACACTGTTTATGAGGTGCAAAGCTTTTATTTCCTTTATTTATTTTACTCGGACTCATTATTTAGTTTAACTTTTACTTTATGTTACTTCAAAATGTTTATTTTAATTCTATTGTCCATTTTCTGCAACAACAGTAACCCCGAAAAATCCATCATTCGTTAATGTTGCGATGAAGCTTTCTTCTTTACGATTTCGTATTCGGGACGCGGCGGAATTAAAGTCGAGAGAAAATGGTGCACGACGGTGGTTCACATCTGCTTCGACGGGTTATGCTTATATTTTCTGTTAGTTCAATTTCTGTCATTGTTAGGTCGAATATGCATCCGTTGTTGTTCTTTTAATGACTTATGGAACGTATGCTGTTCAGTCTGAGGCAAGAACTTTTGCTAAATTTTCTTCCTTAATAATCTCTTGTTTATTTTCATCATATATCCCGACCAGTTCTCTTTTTTTTGAGGTGGTCTTATACCCCTCATTATATCTGTATATTCCATATTTTTCCGATGTCTGTTTCTGTCATTTATTATCTCTTTCTTAATATTTTCTTCATATTCTTTTATGCCTTAGGAGCCCGTGCGGTTTTCCTAATTTTGAATATTTTCATTCTTTATTACTTTAACTGAATAAAATCTTCCACCAATTTTATCGCCTGCATGTTGTAGTTAATTTATTTAATTTATTTCTCTTCTCTGTATTCTTGGTAAAATAAAAAATGGATTAGATCTACAGAAATTGCAGGGCCCTTCCTCCGGTAAGTTTATATATATACGAATATTCAGTTTTAACGTGAAGGTTCTTGCTCTAAAAGATTTACTGGTGCAAAAGTGTCGCTCTTCTTTAATTTCTCCTTTTCAATCCTTTACTTTTTCGAACAGTCAGTCTAGAACAAGCTTGTTCAGTGGGCCGGTGGCATTTGATTCACATGCTTCGATGTTAAGTAAATTGCGCGAACTGGAAATCAATTTCAGCTAATTGTATTTTCACGGCATAATTAAACTTTCGCCTGATATTTTGATTACTCTGATCAATAGTTCGTAATTTTTTATTATGACACTATTTCATCGTCTGTAAACTGGTTTCTGGGGTTTTCCTGGCATTTAAGTTTTTCTAGGGGGTTTTCTGCGCAAACAATTACCAGGGTGTACTAATAAAACGCAACATTGTCCTCTTACGTCATATCATGTGCAGTGTTTGGACGTAACATTAGACCTCATCATATATAATCATGTTAATTAAAAGGTTACACGTACTATCATCCAATTCTTCTAAATATGGTTTGCAGAAGGTGAGTCACTGGTGTTCATGGTTTAGTTGGTTTAAGTATGTACGTGGAGAAATGGAGGTAAAGGCTAGTAGTAGCTTAGTACCGGTAGCCTGTCAAGACGTACCCTAGACTGGACGATTACCATAGCTAGCTAGTAGGTAGTATTCGTGTTCTACGTTCCAAGCCTATCAGCTACTAGCCTAGTGATACCTATACATACTATGGGTTAAACTAATAGATACACTGCTGGTATTTATTTGGAAATTGCAGTTTCTTATATACTAAGTAGTAGGGTAAACAAACGCAGACGATCCATCGTCATCGCGCTGGCCAGGCCTTATTCACTCAATATTTAATTGGTGAAACAAAAATACAATTACAACTTTAGGCATACGATTCAAAAGATTGAAGTTTCGGCAACAAAATGTGATGTATGAAAGCCCCATACGAACTAAAATAAGCATGTGAGCTGTTCGTAAAATATGTTTTCAAGGCAGTTTTGAAATCCAATATGGCAGCAATCGCATGGCTGGCCGTTCTAACCACAGACAATCCACCATCTTTCCCAGCCTTCCCCGCACTCATTTGAACAATGTTAACGTATATACGTAACGTTTATTGATCTACTCAAGATTGCAGTTGTAATCAGCACAATAAAACAACATTTTTTTTGCCTATATTAGTGAAAGTATGAAACTTCATTCCCGGGGCCATGGTTTGAACTGAATTCATTTTTACCTTGTAATCGGTGGTTTTATCCTTACTGCCATCACAACTGAAACTCTACAGTGCTTATTTGATTGGCAATATACACATTTTGGTCTTAGCTCACTCCAAATTGTACTTGAACCACCTTGCTGTTCCAGGTTCCTAAGAACTCACTCCACAAACACAATTACTAGCAGCAGACGACTACGCTGTTTATGAGGCGGAAAGCTTTATTCCCTTAATTTTTTTACTTTACTCATTACTTAGTTTAACTTTACTTCAAAATGTATATTTAATTCATGTCTATTGTCCCTTTTTTGCAACCAAATTAACCCCAAAAAATTACAGATATTTCTGAAGTAGCCTATGAGCAGACATAGCGGCCACCTCTCTCAGAATGTGGCCGCATCCCCAAAGGGCACTTGAATTATGCCATTTTTTCATAATTTAGAGGAAAACACTTACTTTGAGAGGAGTATAGGAGTCATGTTGTGCTGCCTGGATGGGCCACAACTCATGAATGATTCTCATGGCAGCGAATTCAAGTACTGTTTCAGGAAGTTAGCCACGTTGTTAGAGAGGTGGCCGCTATATCGGTCGACTTTAATTATCCCCACAGGGGCTAGTACTAAACTTGGCGAAATACATTTGACCCCCAATCCCTTTTGGCTTTTGTATTTGTGGGACCATTCCTTGCCATCCGAATTTGCTGTTATTTTTATGGGGGCGAGTGTAATTAACCTGTAATTAATCTCAGAACTGATTTGTTATTGTATGATTGCCAACTTGGAATACTATCACACTTGTGTAGTGTTACTAGCTCTAGGAGAGCTTTTGGTAAATTAAGAGTTTCCATATGCGACTGGAACCTAACTAATTATCATATGCTAGTATTTCACATACACGCAAACGCAGCATTCTTGAATCCTAGAGAAACCCTGAAAAGTGTTTTTTTTATCTTTTTGTATGTAAATTATAAGTTTTCAAGCTCTTATGTGTAAATTCAATAACATTAGATAATAAAAATAATAATTTCTCTCTCTCTCTCTCTCTCTATCTCTCTCTCTCTCTCTCTCTCTCTCTCTCTCTCTCTCTCTCTCTCTCAGTTAGTGGTGGCGTAGATAATTTTTAAGTGATCAATGTATTTTTACCTAACCTTTTAGAACTCTTTACCTTTTAGAACTGTAAATGCCTGTTCTAAAACAGACACATAACTAAGAGTTGTATTAGTCCAAATAAAAGGCACTGTTTATTCATGAAAAGGAATTTCAGAAACAGAGGGAAAGAGACAGAATAAAGAATTTCTTAAAAGAAGTTGAGAAGACTTTTAGAAATCGATTGGTTGGTCGGAAGTGGGAAAGAAGAGAAAATTATTATGTATGCATATAATCTTCACACCCTCCTATATTTTTACTAAGATTTATTTCATTTTTTTTAAAGTAATGTGTTAAGTTAAGTTTTAAATGAAATTACAGAACATTAATTTTACTATTTGAAAGTTAGCTTAATATAATTTTATTTAAAATTTAGCTTAATATTTAGAGCATGATTAGGGTCATATTTAGTGTTCAAACTCTAGAAGTAAGCATTTGCTAGCATTTTTAGAGACCGTGATAAATTTATGTGGAAATTCCCCTTATCGAGGGGATCTGGAACCTAACCTCGCATAAGTTTGGGGTATTACTGTACCATATTATATAATATAATAATAGTAATGGTGAGTGAAATCTCTGTAATTTACATAACAGTTTTCACACACTAATGGGAAACTTTCCTTGGCACCTAAATCAGACGATGGTCATGGTAATTTACTCATTGTACCAGTTTAAGTTACTTAGTTGGGGAAAATGGGTGTATTTGCCCCCTTCAAAAAAACAAGGACTTGTCATTGGTAGTACTTACTTCTCTTTCAGAGAAAATTTAAATGTGCTTAGTTACTATTGTGAGTGGAGTTATCCCATGACAAATTGAGACTGCACTACACACAGATGAACGAACAAGAGCTCAATAAAATAGTACTAGTTGATATGACAGAGGCAACAACATAAAGACTTAGTTTTTTCTGTTGGTACAAATATTAAAGTTCCGTTTTCTTCTGTATGTACAAATATTAAAGTTTTGTTTTCTAGACCTACAGGTCTCACCGTTACTAATTTCCTTCTTCCTTAGAACATCCTTAGTAATATTCCTTCAATGTATAAATCAATTTTTACTCAAACTCAGATGGTGCTATGATTTATTGTAGTCTAATGCAGACTAGAAGAAAAGTTGTTCATTTTAGGGCATTCTTTGATATAGCCTATCATTTAGGGTACAACTGAAGACCATGCCCCTCAGGTTTGTCACCAACTATCAGTTTACTTGCAAAATGGGTGCCATATGGGGCTTAGTACCAGCCCCCTTAGGATGGGCCTAAAAATATAAACAAAAGACAGTAAATGTTATAAACACAAATAAAAGCCATAAACATAAACAAAAACATAAGTGAAAGTCAGTAAATCTTATGTTCAACAACTAGGGTGGTGTCCTGGCCATGGTAGAAGCGTTCAATTTTACCTCATTTACTCATTTTCAGAAATATTACTGTACACTAAGTGCAGCTACACAAGAACTGGGCCTAGGCTGTGCACACCTTTTTGTCTTCATTGGTTGTCACTGATTCTGCCAGGTCATTAGGATGTTGGCAGGTCAAACTCATAAAGGGGCTTCATTCATTTTGTGAAGCAGACTTATAATTTTGTTAACAAGAGATAAATGTAAGTTATGCTTGAGATGAAACTCTGCAAGTAAAAAGTGGAAGGAGACAGGAAATGTGTGCTAACCTGCAACCTATCTTATTATTCGTTCCACCTCGATTGCTTGGGTTGGCTGGGATGGAAATACTAACATAGAAAGTATGTTTTTACTAAAACTATAATACTATCATAATAAATGAAAATAAGTTAAAATTGGTTGGAAGAGCAGAAGTATTGTCAATTTGAAAATGCTATAGTATTAGCTGTCAGGATGTGTTAATGATGCATTCAAGTTCATTATAACCAAGATCAAAATAAGAAACAAAGATTTTTTCATATCAATTGTCTCATTGATTTTACAAAGTTTACCATCCGGTAACAATTAAGGTGAAAAGATTAGCATTCAGTAACAATTAAAAAGACTTAGATAAATTCCTCAAGTGCCTTATTTTAATAAGTTGAGCAAGATAAAACTTACGGTCAGTCCCTTCTTAGCTGAGTAGGGTCGCCACCAGAAGATTCATTTTTACACGTTAAACAAATCAAATCAAAGGACTACCAAATGTAAGCCTGACTTTATCAAAGGTAAAAAACACCCTTTCAAATGATAAATTAGGAAGAATTATAGGATACTAATGGAGGTTAATGGCTTGGGATCAAGCCTAAGCTTCCAGGATATTACTTGTTCATATCAACGTGAAGGAAGGTCCTATGTGTTATGTCACCTAGAAAGTGGACAAATGTAGTAAATACTATTCTGTGGACTACAGAATATTAATAAAAGGAAATTGAGTGAACTGATTGTCAGGGAAAGATATCCTTCTAAACCAAAAAGGAGGAAGAAAGTTAGCACTTGATGTCCCTTTCCTAAAATAACATGCAAAAGTACACGTGCCTTGGGTAAATGTGCAACTTTCTTGCTAATACACATAATAATCATAGGTGTAGGTACTTCTGTGAGCCATGTAAAGGGGAATGTGATTACACATGATGGAGAACAGTATTACAGAATAAGCTACCATAGTCATCTTGAAATTAAAGTACTGTAATAGATTGAGAATATGGACCTAGTAGGCATTATGTACCTCTTAAATTTACTTAGCCAACTTCTGCACACTAACTTATTAGATTTCGGAATGGTATGACACAATACTTGTATTGGGCACAATTTTCAGTGTCGAAAATGATGATGATGATTGTAGGTCCACAATAATATCGCAAATGAAGTACTATAAAGTCTTTAATAATAAGAGCTTTCGAACCTTGTACTAGGTTCATCTTCAGTCAAGACTTGACTGAAGATGAACCTAGTACAGTAATACCTTGAGATACGAGCTTAATGCGTTCCGGGACCGAGCTCGTATGTCAGTTCGCTCGTATCTCGGATCAATTTTTCCCATGTAAAATAACTAAAAAAAAAATTAATCCGTTCCCACCCTCTGAAAAAACACCTAAAAGCAGTACATTACAGTGGAAAAACCGAGTGTATCCCAGTCCGTTTTTTGAAATTATCGAACCAGCCACGACTGGCTTTGAAGGTTTCCGCTGGCGTTGAAGTCTCCCCTCTCTCAGCTGCTTGCTCTCCTTTCAAGTCATTGTAGATTCCGCTGGCCATTCACAGATGACCGTCTCGGTCACGCTATCTCCTGCCAACTGTTTCTCCTTTATCCATATTAAAAGAAGCCTCTCCATCTTGTCATGAATATCACTGCGCAGCTTGGAAAGGATGGTTAGTCCTTTGGAAGGCTTGGTGCTCTTTATAGCATCCTTCTGCTTGAGGATGGTACATATTGTTGATGTACTCCTCTCATATTGGCGAGCCAGCTCAGTCACTCGTACACCAATCTCATGTTTTTTTTTTATTATTTCATGCTTTATCTCGATTGTCATCATACGCTTTTTCTTTTCACTACCCTTGTTTGCACTCGCTTGCTTTGGACCCATTGCTTATTCACTTAATTCTGCACTGATTAATGCAAAAAACACGTAAAAAATGCAAACACTACGGCCGATGCTCGGAAATAACTTTAACGCGCGACGGAGATCCGACGGGAAAGAGCGAGCGATGCTGTCCTTGTGAGCAGCCTCTTGCACACTCGGCCACAGGTGGCCGCATTGGGAACCGTCTCGTATCCTCGTATCTCAAATTTGTCTCGTATCTCGGGGCAAAAATTTTGCTCAAAACTTTCCTCATATGTTGGGACACTTGTATGTCGAGGTATTACTGTACAAGATTCGAAAGCTCTTATTATTAAAGACTTTATACTTCACATGCGATATTATTGTGGACCTGCAATCATCAATACTTGTATTTGTATAATGTTGGTTGTATTAATAGGCAGAAGGTTAGTCTGTGGTTTATTGACATAAGTTTTATATATACAATTATAAATAATTGTAGTAGAGAATATTACAGTGTAGTATACATGCATTTAGTTTGTACTTCCAGAAATTAGTGAAACAAAGAGTTTAAACTATTATGTCAGGCATTTATAAATTTAGAGTGATTAGAAATTATATAATTATAGACTTTATTAATTTTTATTGATCTTTCTCTTACCAGTTTATTTCAGCATGTTACTCATCTTTGGTGCCGCCAAAAGTTCTGGAGAAAATTCGCAACATAGGAATATCAGCTCATATTGATTCTGGGAAGACTACATTAACAGAACGAATTTTATTTTACACAGGACGCATTGATGAAATGCATGAGGTAGGTTTGGAGTTGCTGCAAGGTATTTATTAACTATTACATTTCTCTGTGTTGCTAACTAGTTCCTGTGCGAAATTGTAACCTTTCCAGATTATGTATATGTTTAATTATTCTTACATTTCAAAATGTTTTTATAGTGATTTGGGTATTTGTACAGCATGTAAGTTCTTTCAGTGGTTTAGCCATCTCACTCCAGAGCAGCTCTAGAGATGTTGCTTAGGTCTTTGATGACTCAAAAATTTGTGTCCTCTGGAAGGATACTATAGCACAGTTCTGTATCACAGGTTAGATAACTATTATCTGCTGAGTGTTCCATTTACTTTTTTGTTCTTCTTAATTTAGCAAGCTTACTATTGAGTACTTGGCTTTTTTAAGTTTTGCTAAATACCTACATTGCTACTGAATGGTTTCTGCATATCACAGATTTTTGGTAGGCTTACCCTCTTGAAATATTCTGGTTTGAGTTTGAGAGGCATTTGTTTGTTTATTTGGGTTTTTCAGAATTTTTGTTGTTCCGACATGAATATGAACCTACACTTTCATTCATATGTGGAGTACTTGTGCTCCCAGCCACAGTCCGCTCTGTACTGTGTACTCTCCATCTATGAAAGTGTAGGCTCGTATCCTAGGAAAAATACAAATTACTTTGAATTTGGTATATTGTGGCCTGTTTACTTTCCCAGATGCATTATTTTAATATGTTACCAAATTGAGTCCATTGTTTTCCAGGTTCGTGGAAAAGATGGTGTGGGTGCTGTAATGGACAGCATGGAACTGGAAAGGCAACGAGGAATTACAATTCAGAGTGCAGCAACATACACTACGTGGAAAGATTATAATATCAATATTATCGACACTCCAGGTATAAAGTACAAATTTTCAGTAGATTGATATGAGAGAGAGAGCAGGCTTTACTCTTGTGCATAACACGCAACGTTTTTTCTTTATGTTGAAGGCCGACTGTGTCACCCTTTTTGTGTGTGAAAGTTTCTTGGATTTGATGTACGTGCTATTAGTGTGTTAATTCCACTAGTACTTCCTCTCCAGGTGTCAGGTAGACAGTATATCCCTTGCAGATTAATCTTGTTTTAATTTTGGGGTATTTTTCTTCCTACCAACTCGTGATGAGCCTGCCATTTTTCATGTTCTAAAGTTATGGATGGTAAATCTTTTGATCTTACTAATTTTAAAAGATATTTATAGTAGATATTGTAAAGAAATATTTGCCTGCCTTTAAATGCATGTTTGTCCTTACCTGAATACAAACTTTCAGTCTTTACATAGGAATTACCTTCAGCGCAAGCTGGACCAGGCTATTCTACACAAGGTTGTTCAGTAGTTGCACTACTAGGGAGAGAGGTGAGGGGTACCCTCACCACCTCCTTTCACTGAGTTGTGTAACCACTTGCCTTATACAGTCGAGAGCAGACAATATTACCTTCCTCTGCCTCATTCCTTCCTGACTGTTCTTCTGGTACTTCATCGTGGTTTTTTTCGTTCCTTTTTTGTTGTGATTGAACATTGCTTTTCAGTTTTACTGTGCTTGTTCAATAAATATTCATAACTGGGCTTTACCATCCGTAGATTTTATAGCGCCTTTGTCTGGTTATCGGTGGCTTAGGCTAAGTTCTGAGACCGCCTCGTAAAATACAAACATGATGAATATGCATCTTTTCCTTGGCTCTTTTAGAAAGTTATCCAATACTTCATAGTATCCAATAATACTGTATGTAGTCTTATATTATACTAGAGTATTATAAAGGTACAAGCCACCATCATGTTTTGGCTTGAAAAAATAAGGTGATGGCAGAGGTAAAATCATTTTGCCATATTTAACTCCATTCAAAGCGATTCTTGTGTTTCTATTTAGCATGAATTAATCTCTAGAAACTCTATTCATTTGTGACAAGGTTATTTTTGTTATATGAAGTATGTTTAAGTTGAAATATGACTTAAATAAGTCTAGTTGTGAACTAGACTTAGTTATTTTTTTTGGTAATAGATGGCGCCAATGTCTGGTCGTCAGTACTTAGCCTAAGCGCCGAGAGACAATCATAAAATACAAACATAATGAATATGCATCTTATCCTTGGCTCTTTTAAGAAGTTATGCTTTACTTCACTGTATCCAATAATACTGTATGTAGTCTTATATTACTATAGTATTATAAAATTCAAACAAAGCAATCAATGTTTTGGTTTGGAAAAATTAGCTGAAGTCAGAGGCAGGTTTATTTTGTCCTATGTAACTTGATTCAGAGTGATTTTCTTGCTTCCTGCTTCTGTTTAGTATAAATAGATCCCTAGAAACTATGTATATGGGACAAGGTTATTTTTTCGTTATGTCAAGTGCTTTTAAGTTGAAATGTGTCCCTATCATCATAGGGCAACTCCTCTGATGAGTAGCATACTGATTGTATGTCATCATAAGGGATCATCTCATAGGAAGTCTCTACTGTTGAAGATGCACATTTCCTGGGCAGCTAAAGGACATATCTTTGCTGATTATTTTGTCTTAGGACATCCCTATGGGGTATCCTATTATCTTTTCTGTCTGCTTGGAAGACCTATGTTAGACCTCTTCATGGTCCCAGAATTGTTCATTGGAAAAGAAGACTCCTTTCTGCCGAAATCACCACTCCTTTAACAGTCAAGATGTACCAGTGTGCTGTTGACACCTCTGTGGAGTAGCTCGTGGTCAGGTACGTTCCAGGCAGGAGGAATGTGGTGGCCAACAATCTAGCCGTTGGAGTAAAGTCCTATGTATGGAATGGTATCTGCACCAGGATGTAGTGGTCTCATCTTTTTATCTTTTAGAAAGACCCATGTTAGACCTCTTTGCCACTTGTTTCAATAGGAAGCTGGAGATCTACTTCATGGTGGTCCAGGATCCTCCTCCTCAAGCAGAGGACACTCTTCAGCATCCTTTGCACAATCTCCAGGTGTATGCCTTCCCTCAGTTCTGCAGCAGTTCCGAGAGAATTCCTCTATGGAACCTCTTTTGCCAGCTTCATGTGGAAAGGTTCTACCAGTTGGTAAGATCTCTGTTGCTTCATGGCTGGAGACTGTCGAGTATCTCATAAGAGTGTGAGGCTTTTCTCGCAAAGCAGCAGGCCAGCTATCTCGCTTCAGTGAGCTGATAGTGGATTTCTAATCTTTCACAGAACGAAAAGCTCTTTCTGTCTCAGTATTCAAGGACTACAGGGCCACCTTGGGGTTGATCCTGCCCCTGAAAGGCTTGGATATCTCTTCATCCTGGTAAATCTTGATGTGTTCAGGAGTTTTGAATAGTCCTGTTCAACAAGAGAGCTCAAGCCTGCGGTGTGGGATCATACTCTGATCATGAGTAGTCTCGCTCAAACTCCATTCAAACTACTACGTCAGACCTCAGTGGCATGGTCGGTATTGTGTTAGCTTGCCACCTTGGTGACCGCGAGTTCAATTCTCAGACGTTCCATTGAGGGGTGAGATATGTTTATTTCTGGTGATAAAAGTTCACTCTCGACTTGGTTCGGAAATCACATAAAGTCATGTGTCCCATTGCTGAATAACCACTGGATCCATGCAATGTAAAAACACCATACAAAAAAAAAAAAAAAAAAAAAAAAAAAACTACGTCAATCGTCAGTCAGGAATCTGACTCTAAAGACAGTTTTCCTGTTGGCCTTGGCTTCCTAGAAGAGAGTTGGCGAGGCTTCATGGCCCAAGTTTGACAGTATAAACACCAGAGGTTGGAGGTCTGGCCTTCGAATTTGTCCAGGAATTTCTAAGCAAGACTGAAAATCCCTCAGTTCATGATGGCAGATTTATCTCTTTTTCACTCATTCCCTGAATGAATTAATGGACAGTGATCAGCAATAGTTTTTGCTGTCTTGTCAGAGCTCTGCAATGCTATCTAAAGGACTCTCCACTTAAGGCCCAGGTGTCATAGACTTTGTGTTAGCAACGGCTAGTCCAGAATGGAAATTTCCAAGATCTTTTCATTCTGGCTGTGTGAGGTCATTAAGCAGGCATACTCCTCACCTTCTAGTTCTGTCACAGAGTCTGTGCAGGCTAGAGCATACGACATCAGAGGAATGAGTTCCTCTCTGGCATTTAAAAAGAACTTGTCAGTTCATAGTGTTTTGAATACTGGTTCCTGGCTTCAGCAGACCACGTTCACTTCCTTTTCTTGAAGGACATTGCCCACAGGTTCTTGGACACTTTTACTTGTGTCCGGTGGCGGCTGCCCAACAAGTTATGTAGCTCATTCAGTTCCCCTAGCAGGACATTTGCATCATATCTAAGATGATTGTGCGGGAGAGAGAATAAGGAAGATGGGTGGTTACCTTCTTTCTTTTTTTCGTCTCTTCATCCTGCAGGCGGGTTTAAGAATAACACTTCATAAACTGGAACTGGTCTGATATTGGTGAGTGTGGCAGCCATACTGTTTGCAGTTATTTGGTATTTTCCTATACAATAAACAAATCTGCTTCTCAGTAGCACTTACTCTTGTATCTGACAAGGGGAGGGAATCTGGACAAGTCTCATTGTGTTTAATCCCAGCAGGCTGAGTTTTTAGATATCGCTCATCTATTCTTTCACAGGCTTAGACCCCATCCTTTAGAACTCAATCTATTAGGAAGGGTGGTCAGGCGGGCTGAACCCCCAGCAGGTTCTGGGTACTTTTACCTCCCTCCAATTTTAAGTCGATCCTATTGTTAAAACTGAAGGTTTGTTCCGCGTATGAGCAAAGACAATCTTTTAATCAATTTGTATATTTGACGTTAACTCAAATGGCATATGCAGTGTCAGACGAGGATGGCTATTATGTTCCAGCCCAGAGCTCACAAAGTTAGGGCCATTGTGCTCTTCCTCGCATTCAAGAAAAATTAGTCAGTATATCAGGTGCTGAGAGCACAACTGTGGTCGTGTCTGAACGTTCGCATCCTTTTACCGGAGGGACATGGCTCATAGGTCTTTGGACACCTTTTTCTTGGGTCCTGTGGTGGCTGCTCAACAAGTTTTGTAGCTCATCCAGTTCCCCTAGCAGGACAATTAGCATCTGGTCCAAGATGTACGGGTAATGTAAGTGAAAGTGTGTGTGTGTGTGTGTGTGTGTTTGCTCCCACCATTCTCCTCGTACCTTCCTCTCACGGTGGGCAGAGGATAGGTTCCCAGAACGTCATACACTGGACGGACACAGATGCAGGTGAGTGATCAGCCTTTCTGTTTTTTCATTGTTATAATCTAATAGAAGCAAATCCTACCCTTTCTCTAGCCAGGCAGGGAGAGGGCGGACAATAAAACTAACTCGTTACTTTTCTTAACTTTATTGTCTCCAACACAATGTTCTTCAAAGCTTTTTTGGAGTAATGCTACTTTTAAACCCATCGCTTTGAAAAGCCCAGAAGTCTCACTGTCAAGCACACTTTGTTTCCATGAGTGTGGCACTGATTCCTTTGCTTGACATTGCACAACCAGGAAAAAGTCCTAGGTGAGACGAATCTCTAGTCGGTTAGGAAGTCTACTCAGATCTTCTCACCAATTAGTAAGTCTTCTTATGTAAAGACTGATGGTTTGTATTCGTGTAGGAACAAATGATAAATGTTAAAAGTGGTTTGTGTTACCTGGCCCATAAGACAAGTGGTTACGCGACTTAGCAAAGAGAGGTGGTGCATGGTACCACTCATCTCTCTCACCAGTAGGGCAACTACCAAACAACCTTGTTGTGTAGAATATACTGTTCCAGCTTGCACTAAAGGTAATTCCTATGTAAAGACCTCAGGTTTGTATGTTAGGAAAAATACAAATTACCGTATATTTCCGCGTATAAGGCGACCTTTAGATAAGACGAGGCCAAAAGTAATGGCAAATTTTCATGAATTTATCTCTTATCTGTAGTATAGGATGACTTCTAAATTACAAATTGAAATATTTTTTGGAGAAAAGTGATTATTTACAAAAATTAAACAATACAACTATATTAATAATAATGATGACTTAAATAAAAGTTTTGCTTGTTGTATCCAATAACAGTATTACTATTATCATATCGTTACTGTATTACAGAATATAAAGATCGTCATTTACATAATTTGCATTTGATATTGTTTATATTCTCAAAATCTAGGCCGATTTGAGTATTATTGATAGTATCTTCATTGCCATTACTTATTAGGAGAGATATAATGTGGAGATACCTTTTATCATAACAAAGTTTGGTTGAAAACATGCACATACCACTTCATTGTATAAACATTGAGTAGGTGTGATTTCTCCGGTTCCAAACACCACTGCTGCCTCGCCGTTATTCGTTTTATTCACCCTCGGTTATAACCTGCAGCTTTAATTTACTAGTATTCTTTCTTGCGCCTCAGTAGCGTTGTTGGTATGGTGTTGGCATTCCACCTCTGTGGTCACAAGTTCGATTCTCGGCCATTCCATTGAGGAGTGAGAGATGTGTATTTCTGGTGATAGGAGTTCACTCTCGACGTGGTTTGGAAGTCATGTAAAGCCGTTGGTCCCGTTGCTGAATGACCGCTGGTTCCATGCAACGTAAAAACACCATACAAACAAAAAAATGCATGAGAAATGAACAAAAATATATTTTATTTTTACTTACTGAGAATCGGCAGGGTTTAACTTTTTACTTACTGAGAATTGGCAGGGTTTAACAATTTTAAAGGAGCTCTTAATAAACACCCGATAGTTATGGTAAATGACATCAGCAATCAGCTGTTTCTCAATTCGATTGTTTATGCCAATACATGTTTACAATAATCGCTTTATTCAGAATTCTAAAAACTGGAATTTTGTAGTGGTGGATGGAGGAGTATCATTAGTAAGTATTGTAAGTAGTATTACAATCAATGAGAGAGAGAGAGAGAGAGAGAAGGGGGGGGGGGGAGAGAGAGAGAGAGAGAGAGAGAGAGAGAGAGAGAATTGCCTCGGTCAGGTTGTTACACTGATAGATATCCACTTGCAAAAGTCGAATAATAGTTATATTGAGAATAATGATAATTTAAATAAAACATGTTTATTGTAATATTACATGTTTTGTTGTATTAGTAACATTATAAGAACAAAACAATGATGCGCATTTCCATTCTAGGTTTATTTACAGTCTCAGCTGATCACGTTTTACTGATATCATCACTTGTCTTTAGTTGCTGAATGGAACTTAATTCAGAGATACATACATTCCTTTCGTAAATGATCAGAGTTGGGTTTAACAAAGCCAAGTCTGTATGTTTTTCATACAGTAGGTCGCGGTAAAGGGAAACCATTGTTATGTTTACGTTTCGTCGCCATTCTCAAACAGCCGCAACCGCTAATAAGGCTACAATGATGAGCAATGATAATTGTACACAATCATCATTCATATGCCTGAAATGTTCAAAACAGTTACAATTTTGAATTAAAAACAGCTTTGCATGCTTCCTCACTTGATGCCCACTGCGTTTATCGTAAAAGCACAGAGGGAACGTGAAAATATAGTGTCATAAAATAATTGCAAAAATGCCATGAACGGTACTGAAGATGATTTGTATATCGACAACGAAGCCGAAGTCGACTCGCCAGAACCAGACTGGAATCCCTAAGATGGTGGTACATGTGATCAATCTTGTGATATGTATGAGAAACCTTAAGTGAAAAATTAATGTGTTATCATAAATGTTATTACTACAGTAACTACACTACCATTGAAATTTCTTAAAGGTTACTGAAAGATAAAGGTTGCTGTCAGTGCAACCGCAAATCGAGGTTTACATTTTCTCAGCTGGGATCGCATAGGTAAAAGTTTCTGAATTTCACTGATTTCGAATTATTCCTCAAATAGGTGATTTGTTATGAAGATATGCCAATAATATATAAGGTAAAATGGTTTTATTACCTTCATTATCACTTTATTTCATAAAGTGAATCTGTATGTATGTTGGTGGTTAGGCTATAGCACAGAGGCCGAGGCTAGCCTACAGATACGCATCTTAGAATTCAAGGTTTGATCTTCATTATTGCAGTATAAGACGACCTCCAATTTTTAGGGGGGAATTTTAGGATTTAAAGGTCATCTTATACGCGGTAATATATGGTACTTATAAAATTTGTCATTTGTTCCTACATGAATACAAATCATCAGTCTATACATAAGAAGGCTTACTAATTGGTGGGAGGACCTGTAGACATCCTAACTGGCTGGAGATTTGCCTCACCTAGGACTTTTTCCTTCATGCAATGTCAGCAAATGATGACGTGCCTCTGATCATAGAAAAAAAAGTGTGCTTGACTGTCTGACTTCTGGGGTTTTCAAAGCAATGATGTTGCCCATTTATATAATACATGTATAATAATTGGCTCTTACTGCCTTAATGTGTGTTATTTCATGGTTATACAGTAAACAAACGATTGTGTGATGCTCTTTGCGTATTCTCATGTATAGTACTCAATATAACCTGTTAAGGTTTGCTTGACAGGTAGCCCACCTGCCATGGGTAATGTAGATGGTATTTCTGTGTAATTATAATGGAGATGATTATAGCAGTTGTGGTTTCTCTCATGCTCTTTATTTTTCCCCTTCTATATCACAGATCAGAAATTTACATTCAGTTATTGCCTGTCATTGTATTTTGTTTTATGAAATTTGCTGGAATCTTCTGCATCAAATTGCATTTAGTAATATTTGCCTAATCATGTTGACTTCTGTTGTGTTGATTTTTCCCTCTCATTTCATGTTATCTTTAGTATCATTACACCAGTTATTTAAGTGGTTAAATTGTATGTATTGGAAAAAGATGGAGCATAAATAGAAATTTAATTTTTGCTCCGAAAGCTTGTCCTAAATTCAATTTTGTCTTTCAGGTCATGTTGATTTCACTGTGGAAGTGGAACGAGCATAAGAGTCTTAGATGGAGCAGTATTAGTTCTTTGTGCTGTAGGGGGTGTACAGTCACAAACAATGACTGTTAACCGCCAAATGAAGCGTTACAGTGTTCCATGTCTTGCTTTTATCAACAAGTTAGACCGTATGGGTGCAAACCCTTACCGCGTCTTGAATCAGTTAAGGTGAGTCATTTCTTTGTGTCAGTTTTATATTATATCTTGTAGTTTTTTTGGTTAGAATTGCACTTAACCTTTGAAGGAATTATACCCATGCTTATTTTATTATACTATTCTATTATAGGCAGTCCTCACTTATTGGTAGTTTTATATTATATCTTTTATTTTTCTTATTCTATTCTATTATAAGCAGTCCTCACTTATTGGTAGTTTTTTTATTAAATGTTGTAATTTTTTTTAGTTGAATTGCACTTGACCTCTGTGAAGGAATTATTTTGTGCTATGTTATTCTATTCTATTACAGGCATCCTCACTTTATTTTGGTGGTCCTTTAATGGCCTAATAGTTTTACAGTGCTTGGCTCATAATGTCATTAACTTGATTGTTCCTACACAAAATACAAATCATTACTTACGCGAAGCTGGAACTTGGCTGTTAAAATTCTTGAACAAGGTGGTTAGGCAGTAACTACTGTCTGGTGGGCAGGGAGACCTGCCTGCCCAGATGTAAACATTTCAGATTTCCTTTCGGCTGTCTTCTGATGAAGACATGTTTGTGAGCTCTTGCTGACTAGCTGTTAATCATAATTTCTTAGTGGAAGTCTTCTTTTATTGTTTCTAATTTGTTTGATATTAGTAACAATTAAATATACAAACCCATTTTTTGTGATAAGCCTTGCTAGCCACCTTTCCCCTTGTGTATTAGGGGTCGGCAGCAAGGTGTATTTATCCCCCTCATCACATGCTCTTGTCCTTTAATAGTAAGGGGACAACAGTGTGCAAGGTGGAACCCCTGTATTAGTGTTCTCTGGATTCGTGGACACACATATTCGCGGATTTCTCTCTGGAACATTTCCCCTCATTTTTGCGGAAAATTCGTCTGTTCGCAGTATTTTTCTGAGAAATATCCACAAAATTCCTGTTTTTTTTTTTTTTAATCAATTTCATCATAAAATTCACTTTTTGTGATAAAGCTAATAATAAACCAGGTTTAAATTTTAGTGGGTTGTTCTTGAGGTTTTATAGGGGTTCCAACTATTTGTGGGTTTATCTATTCACGGGGGTGTCTGGTACGCATCCCCCGTGAATACTGGGGGGGGACCACTGTATTTGGCATTTACTCTTATACCTTTAGGAGAATTGACCGGGGGGAAACTTTGGAGGTTTGCCCTTTGTTTTTTCTCTCCCGGTGTTTTTCCTCCTTCTTCGTCCTCTTTGCTTGGCTTATTGAGTGAAGAAGGGGGGTGTGTGGGGTTTGATGTTTGGGAATCTCCTCTGTTTGTTTTTGGAGGGCAATGCCTGGTGTGAGAGACATATCCTTTTAATCATATTTTCTTTTTTCTGCAGGCCAACAGAGAGTGATAGTAGATTACAGCAGAGATGGTTGGATATCTCTTCATGTTGGCTATCCTAACCCTCGAAATTGTACCTGTGATTCGTTTGCATGGCTGTGCACATTGGCCCTCAAGTGTGTGTACGGTTCCCCTGCTGAAAATCATATTGATATTAAACTGCTGTTATCCTTGAGTTGTGATTGTTAACTCTATTTCTGATGATGACTATGCTTCATCCTGTAGAGGTATTCCTGGGAAGGTGGGCGAAAGAAGAAGTCGAGAAACAAGAGGTCTTGGAAGGTGTCATAGTCTCAACTTGTCTTCGTCGTCATCTACCTCCCCCTCACCTCCCTCTTTGAAGGTTTCCCAGCCTAGGAAGAGAAAGATAGCTTCTCTGCCCCCTAAGAAGTCTTGCCATGAGACCTCTAAGGGTCTGCATCCTCCCCCCCTTGGGAGGAAGCGTTGGCTCTCTTGTTCGATTCACCAGCTTCTTTGAGAGTGGGGAACTGTGGCACTGTCCCTAGGGTTTAGTGTCTCAGGAGCGGCCAGGAGTTCAGACCCAGGTTCTTTCCTTTCTCTGGTACCAAGGGCACTGCTCATGAAACCAGGGCCATGTCGGAGACTCGTTTGCGAGTTTCTTCGAGGTGTACAACCCTCCAAGTGGGGTCGTACACCCACAGTCAGTGATGGGGAGAAGAGGGGTCGTACACCCACAGTCAGTGATGGGGGAGTCTTCTCTCCATCATGACAGTGGTGCAGGGCAAGAGAATGGACCGAGCCACCAGCCTGTGAAAACCAGGACTGGTTCTTCTTCAGGTGCCAAGGTCAATGTTGCTGTCCCTCGGTATAAGGCATCTGGAGGGGCAAGTAGGGGGTCCCCTGCACAGCCCTCATTGCATGAGGTTTCGGCCTTGAAGAGGGCTGGGATGCGTTGTCAGGAGGATGCATGTTCTTGCCAGTCTGGTAGCCACGCCACTGCTAGCAGTGTCGCTTCCTCAGCATTCTCCTCGGGAAAGCATCTCACTGAGGTGACCATGCTCTCCTATACCCATGCCGCTGTCACCACCACTCATTGGTGATGGCGCAGCTCATTCCTTCTAATAAAACTGCTTTCAGAAGGAATGAGAGTATCCAATCCTTTTCTCCTATTCCCTCTACTTCCTCAGGCTACACCGGGAGGGGTGAGGTGGATAAGAGGAATCCCATAGATTGCTCTCCGCAGGATTCAGCGTTGGGGGCCCACTTTTCTGAGGATTCGAACTCCTGAAGACTGTTCTCCGTGGCGCTTTCTGTCCTTTTCGGTGGATTCCAATTCGCAGTCCCCTGTGGGGTTCTTGTGTTTTGGAAGCCTTGAGTGCATATTCTGTTGAATTGCACTCTTGATCCAGTCTTAAATGCTCGCATATACGTAGGACTGGTTTTTATGCCTGGTCCTCTTTGACTTCTACTGAAGTCACAGAGGGGAAAGAGGGACCCCTTCCCCATGATCATCTGACAAAATTTGGGGGTCTTGCCTTGTGCTTGAATTCCTTGGAATGTCTGGCACTCTCTTAGTGCTCTGATTTTGTATGATTTCCAAACTCTCGGGCAAGACGAACATTTCCGATCATTTTTCCTGAGTAATAAGCACATACGTGTAGGACCATCTTCAGGTGTGTGATTGAGACGATAAGTACCTCCTCATCAATATTTTGAAACTCAAGGCAGGCCATCCTTCGGGCCTCTCAAGAATTGTGGGATTTTGATTTTGAGGCACCCAGGGTGTTGTTAAGCAACAACACCATAGTAGTGGTATTTATCACCAAATGAGAGGGTTTCATTTTCCTCCTGTTGCAGTTAACATGCAGCTGCCTAAGGGTAGCTGTTGTACACTTGATAGCTCTATCAAGCCAGTAACATTTCAAGATGAAATGTACTAGCAAGCTACACAGCCTCCAGAATCGAGTATGCCAGCTTACTGCTTTCTCATGAAGAAATCCCTGGACACCCAGTTAAGGTCGAGTGGTTGCAGCTCAGAAAGTTGTGTGAAGGATGTGGCTTAGCTCCGTTTGGATTACATTGAGCAGTCCTCCATTACTATACCTGGGTCCAGCAGGTAAAGTTCTTGTTGGGGCGAGGGCGGGCCACCTGGCTCTGTAAAATTGAAGAGCTTCCTTGTTCAATCATGTCACTATATAGAATAGGTATTTTCTTCAGAGATATTTTTGATTGGTGATATCTTTGACGAGAGATCTTCCTCCCTAGCCTCTTGTGTGTCTCCTATCACAGGATTTTGTGGGTTTGTATCAGTATTGGAACAAATGACAAATTCTACAATAATTTGTACTTTTTCTTTTTCCAACATTCAAACCCTCAACAAAATGTACAATTAATTTCCCTTCTCATGCTTCCCCTATTTGTTGATCTCTCTCTCTCTCCATTTTGAGCATCAACCAGTCATCTCCGGCTATTCACAAATTGGGGTCATCTGGTCCTGTGGGCATCTTTTATGCTAGCTCTTCTCTTAAACGAGTTTACAATAGCTCTCTGCTCATGCACATGTAAGCTACTCCATCACATGATGTTGTGGGTTTGTATGTTAGGAAAAATAAATTATTGTAGAATTTTTCATTATGTTAAAATTGAATGAAATGGGCAACCACTTTGCTAATACAGCCACAAACGATCTAAAGATATCTGCCATCTTTATGAGGAAAGTGATTAAAGAAAATGCCAATTAAAACAATTGATCAACTACTTAGGGAAGGAGATACAGTATTACCACAGCTTTAGCCTTTGGATAATAACAGCTAGAACTCATGAACTTCCTCTAATTCCAAAATACTATCAATTTCCTGAGTAAATTATATTAATAAAAAAATATACAATAAAGGAAGGGGAGAGAGCGTGAAACAAACAAGGTTTTCATTTAAATAGAATAAAATAATTTCAGTATCAAATAACTTCAGTATCAAATAAATAATTTGAGCTCAGTCATTGTTGTAGTTGATTTTAATTGACATAATTGTGTTTTTTGTAGGGTTCTTATAATTTTGATTTGTAAAAGATATATCACTTAATAGATGTTTTTGTCTTTTTCTTTTCTTTACACTGATTTTTGTTTCTCCTGGGTGCCATATAAGTATTTAAAGTTCGTTGGTTCACTAATAAATTCTTATTTGAATAAAAAGTGAACAGATTAGGAATGAATTTGTGTCGAGTTTTGTAACCATTTTCCTTAGATGTACACCATGTGTTAAAATAGATTATGTACTTTAGAACAGTGTGCTGTTTAGCTGTATGAAAAGGCAATTCCATGAGAATAATTTTTCCCTCTGTGCTGTGAACAACAGCTAATGATAGTGATAGCTCTTACTTGACTTTACCATTTGTGTGATTGCCAATGAAATTTTGAAATGTAATGGTCTTTTGTTTTAAAGACTAATGATTTCTCAGTATTTGGTTCAGTATGTCATGTACTTATAATGCAGTTTGTATTCCCACTGATATTGCCAAGCATATCAGGAGTTCATACTTGCTTGTTGGGTTTTGTTACTTGCACTGCCAGGTGATTACTAATTGGAGCTTTGTATTCTTTAGTTGGCATACATCCTAATTTTAATAAGTAGTTGTAGTTATAAATCATAGCATCCTTGTCATAGTATATGTAAAATTTCAGTGCTCTTGTGCTCATAAGTGGCCTTATTAATATGTTTTTTTTTTTGTTATATAAGTAACTTACCAAAGTAATTACATAGCTATCAGTTTCTAGTATTGCAGCTAAAATTTGAAATTCATGGTAGTGATTCTTTTGTTTTGTTGTATGTAACTAGCCCTACCCACTTTCAGGGAAGAAGAGGAGCAACTGAGCAGTCTCCATGTGTTTCTGCCGGCTTATGATGAGGAAGTGAGCAGCAGCTGAATTTTGGAATTTAAATTCTTTCTGGTTTCCTAGTTCTGATGAATTGAAATATTTTGCTTTTGGTAGCCTTTCAGCAATTTACAGGCAGTCCCCGGGTTACGACGGGGTTTTTGCTCTTTGAGACATGTTGTAAGCCGGAATATTGCAAAATCCTAAGAAAACCTTACTTTTAATGCTTTCAGGGTGTATTATAAACTATGTAAACTGCATTCTTATTACATTTTTTCATAAAAAAAATCTTCAAACATGATTATTTTGCATTTTTTGGAGTCATATTTTCTTCTGCCAGATGAGCGTTGTAGGCACCATAACCTCCCGGAACATGCGTCGTAAAACCCGGAATAATTTATGATAAATATAATTGAAAAGCGTTGTAACCACAGACGTCGTAAGCCGAACCGTCGTAAGCCGAAGACTGCCTGTATTTAGATAAGGATTTTGATAAATCCTTGATTTCACAAATGACTTGATGAATGTGACTTTTTTACTTATTTGGACATTGTTGACTAGAACATGAGGTAAAGAGATGAGGGTACACGGTTAGTACAGGAGATTCATGATAAAATCATGCAGATGTACAGTAATTTTAAATTGTTATTTTGCTAAAATATTTTCCATATTCATTGTTCAGATAGATAAATTAATAATAAAGCTCTATCTTACTTTACAGGTATTGTTTTTTTTTTATATACAGCTTTATTGCAAGTTGCTAAAAGATGACTTGGGGTTTTGGGATGGTTTGGTGTGCGTTTCTGTTTGAAATAATTTTATTTGTTTTAGAATGATAATTTACGTATATTCTTGTTAGAACTATCAAATTGGGCAGTGAACTGTTTTAAAATAGGCAGTTATTAGCATTTTACAGTAGTTTAAGGGATACAGGGTTTAAATATACTTGGATTTATAGCAAGAATACGCATTCACTGATATATACAAAGAAATATCGGAGTTTCTTTTATAGTGAGGTCGGCTTGGGTACTTTAATCTGTTATCTCAGTGAGCTACTGTACAGTTGAACCTCTTAAAACCGGCATTCTATGGTCCAGGCACTCCTGTGGTTTGGCTTGATTTTAAATCAGCTGCCATTAGTTCATTGCGCCACCACCAGGGTTGTGCCATGTGTTGTTTACAACTTCAAGACTGCAAAAATTATGCCATATCTCCTTTGTTTTTTATTAGAATAATTGTTGGTAATGAAACTGTGTGAAGTTCAAATTTTTTTATATTAATCTTAAAGGAATAAATATATATTTTAAAATATCACTTAAGAAGGCTCTAACCAAGTCAAAACTTTTAATTCTAAAGAGTGAGTGAGATATTTGGCATGCACAAATTCCTTACTCTGTGTGTGCTTGACATAAGTGATACAGTTTTGATAATCTTTTTATTTAACTGTGTATTTCCTATTCGATATGCCACGATGAGATCATAAGATGCTAGAGATAAGAAAGCCAGAACCATAATCTTTATCTATGCTAGAAAATGTTTTTTCATTAGCGAATAGTTTGGTCTTCATTTACCTCACTAGATGGCGTTTGGTGTGCTTTGTTTACTTTTGTTTACGGTGACATTCAAGTGCACTGTGATTGCCGAAATTCATCCATGATTTTTTCTTCCCACTATCCTCTACAATCAAAATAAATGACAAAGAAACTAATAACAATAATTATGAGATACAAAATTTAGGATATGAAAGTCACTGATAATGATGTGCAGATTCTGAGAAGTTTAGTACTGTAGTTGACTTACGATTAGGCTAACTCAGGAATGTAGGCTAAATGTGTTAAATAAAATACACTAAAGAAAATTATACAGTATAATGTTATAAAATGATGAAGTTAAAATATATGGGCAATAATAAAATAATAAAAGCAGTGTCAGAATGTAGCCAAGTAGTAGGCCAAGTCAGAAACTAGGCTATTTGTATGTGGAGTTTACCTTGCAAGACTGTTTACCCACAGGCATTAATTTTTTTGGTATGTGTTCTATTTTCTGTGGTCCGGCAATGGCCTGGTCCCAGGTTCTGGATTTAAGAGGTTAAACTGTATTTGCATCCCACTAATTAAGAGAAATGGAAATAGTATATAGTCAGTGAAGTACCTTATGTCTTTATTGAAGGTAACAGCATTGTTTTGCTGGTTTTCTTGTATTGGTGCTGGGCAGGGTTTTCTTTATATACTTTGCTAGCATTTGGAGTTGACCATTTCAAAGTTCCCACTGATGTAGCAGGCAACATGGCTATACCGCCTTGCCTCTACTAAGTAAAGCTAGCTCCAACCAAGGGCAGTATCTTCGTGCAGCTGCTCCCTTACCAGATAAGGAAGCAACAGGCATTGCCCAGTTTTAGTAGATTTTCTGTTCACAAGTTCATTACTTTATCTAATGATATACGGATAGAATAGTCCACCTCCTGTTGTTGTGGAATCAGCTATGTAATTACTTGATAAGTTACTTAAATAAAAATGACATTTTATAATTAGGTTTTATATTTACTTAATTAACAAGTAATTACAGAATGGGAACCCACCTGCCTCCCTCACATGGACGTAAGGGCACAAACAAATTTGAGGCTCTTTGCTCAGTTGTACCTCTTCCTGAAAATGATTAAGGCTAGTTACTTACCGCGAATTCAAATTTTAGCTGCCGATTCTAGAAACTGATTGCTATGTAATTACTTGGTAAGTATATAGAAAACTTTATTTTATAAAGATTTCATTTTCCATTTTCAGATCTAAATTAAATCATAATGCTGCATTTATACAGCTTCCAATTGGTTTAGAAGGAAACACCAAAGGTATAATTGGACCTGGTTGAACAAAGAGCTCTCTATTTTGAAGGAGATCATGGGTAAGTAAAAGTTTTAGTTAGTTCTCCACTTTATGGATTGTTTGCCTTGGCATGGTAATATTAATTTAAATACAAGTCGAGGATAGTGAATTATAAAGTAGTTATTGACTTCACTGGGTCACGTTCCTAGACTCATAAACTAACATAAACGCTTTTGTTCTTCTGAGGTAAAAATACATATGCTCATCGTTATGAGCATTTTTACATTAGGTATGTTATATGAGTTCTCTTCACTCTCTTGTCTTGAAGGCAATTTATACCAGAATTTCATCTGGTCTTGATGTTTTCTGTGATGTCTTGGATCATCTACAAGACTTTTTTTTTTTTTTTTTTTTTTTTTTGTTTTTTTTTTTTTTTTTTTTTTTTTTTTTTTTTGTTACTTTCATATCTGCTGCATAATAGAGACACTTGATGCTAACATAGATGCTGTACAATTAACCAAGGTTAGGGGAGATTCTGATGTTTGCTACATATATGGACATGTAAAACTCGTAAAGTGCTACATCTATGGAAATTTAAAAACTGACAAAAGCCAATATCCTTTCTACCCCATAGAAAGCCAATGCCAGACTCCTACCTACCAGCTGGTCGAGACTGTAAACAAGATTTGACTCCCTACTTGCCTATTGAACACAGCACTGCGGTTGTTTTGTATTTCCCTCCTAAGGCTTTGCCCTGCACCCTTCTAGGTTATCATCACATCATTAGATGCACAGTGGTCCCCCCGTATTCGTGTTCTCCGGATCGAGGACTCATACATTCGCAGATTTTTCTTTGGAACCTATCTAGAAATTATTCGCGGACGGACTCGCCCATTGCGGAATTTTCCGACGAAAAATAATCACTAATTAGTGTATTTTGATGTTTATTTTCATGACTAAATACATTTTATGATACAAAAATGATTTGCTAATTTTCAAATATTATTTTCAAATATTAATATTAATTTATACAGCAATAATATCAATTCATGAGAAAATACCATATGCAATTAGTAAGATTTTAGCTTATAAATTTTGAAAAATTATGGAAGAATGAAGGAAATCCCAGTCTTCTTTCTCTAACTCCAGGTACTAAAACTGTCAGATATATCAAGTTCTGTGACAGGAGGGGGAAGAGCTGTGTGTTGCATCAAGTGCTCATGAAATTCCCCCCCCCCCCCCCCCCCCTTCTCTCTCTCTCTCTCTCTCTCTCTCTCTCTCCTCTCTCTCTCTCTCTCTCTCTCTCTCTCTCTCTCATTTACTGAGACTCGAGATTTTTTATAGTACTTGTACTATATGTTTTTTTAATACTTTCAAATAATAATAATATAATAATAATAATAATAATAATGATAATACTAACTGTAATTACAAATTCATATTATGTGATAGCATTTTAAAGATACAATACTAATTTATCCATGTCACTTTTAATTAAGGCTAACTCTCTCTCTCTCTCTCTCTCTCTCTCTCTCTCTCTACACAAGAGAGAGAGAGAGAGTTACCGCTATGTTTCATAGTGGTAACCCCCCCTCCCTCCCTCTCTTTCGCTGGAGTGTTATAAAGTATTTTTTGAGAGAACAGAAAGATAAACACTCTCACTCTCTCTCTCTCTCTCATCTCTCTCTCTCTCTCTCTCTCTCTCTCTCTCATCTCTCTCTCTCTCTCTCTCACCGAGATGAAAGAATTTTTATGGTACTAGTATGTAAAACTGTTTATTGATAATTTCAGCTATTTAATATTAATAATAATAATAATAATAATAATAATAATAATAATAATAATAATAATAATAAAACTGTAATTACAAAATTCATAATGGAAGTTTGTATTTTAAAGAGATGAAAATGACCTTTCCATTTCACCTGTAAGGATAACTCCTCTTTCTTACTGAGATGAGAGAATTTTTATGGTAGATGCACATGTTTATTTTATTTTCAAATAATAATAATAATAATAGAAGTAGTAATAATACGATAACTAATTTCAAATGAAAATTCTTCCCTTCGTCTTTTTCTGTATTGCATTTCCTACCTCATAACTCCAGTGATGCTCGAGCTGGGAAAGTAACAATGCCATACAATGGTCAACAAATTTAATGGTTTTTATGTAACTCTCTCTCTCTCACTCTCTCTCTCTCTCTCTCTCTCTCTCTCTCTCTTTCTGAGATGAGATCATTTTCATGGACATAGTAATAAGTTTATCATTAATATTTTCCAATAATAATACTGTAACTGTAAGTACAAAATTCATACGTGAGTATTTTAAATACAATAAATCATTCCTAATTAAATACATATACAGAATATCAAAAAGAAAATGTGGTCTGAATTATATATTTCATAAA
>NC_061087.1:399292-455051 GCF_015104395.2 Macrobrachium nipponense
TTTAAAAATCAGAAATCTTAGTATACCAATTAGACAAACTGCAAAATTTTTAGGTTTAAGTGTGTTTTTGATACTCACTTAAACTGGAAACCTCACATAACATACTTGAAATCAAAATGTAAAAAAGCATTAAATCTAATTAGAAAATTATCAAACACACATTGGGGAGCCGATAGACAAACCCTTACATTACTGTATAAAGCAAAACGTCCTGTCTATAATTGATTACGGTAGTGAAGTATATGGCTCTACGTCAGATGCAACACTGAAAGCATTGGACCCAGTTCATAATGAGGGCCTTAGAATATGTTCAGGAGCCTTTAAATCATCACCGACATCTTCTTTACAGGTGAATGTGGTGAACTACCTCTCTCTCTCCATAGAGAGCTTGTAATAATGAAGAGTGCTTTGAGAATCAAGACAAGCGATTCTCCAACAAAAAAAGAAAAAAATTATTTGAACAAAGAGATATTTTTATTAACAATCATCCCACCCCCTTTTCCAATTAGAGGCTAGACGACTGTTTGAGTCACTAAATGTAAATATACAAATTCCTCCAGTAGTAAAATTACCTCCGCCTTGGACAATGAATAAAATGAAAACTTGCACACAATTGGAATATTTATCAAAAAAAATACTTATATACGCCATCACACCATAGACAACATACAATAGAGCATATAAAACCGAAAAGTCCACATTATGCAATATACACAGATGGATCTAAATCGGAACATGGAGTGGGATATGCTGCAGTGTCCCAGGAAAGAATCATATCAGTTCTCTCTACCCAATACAGCTTCAATATTCACAGCGAGCTTTGCGCAAATCCGCCTCAGCCATAAGAATAAATTAAGAAACATCACTAAATAATTTTGTGATTTTTAGTGACTCAAGAAGTGCCATAGAAGCCATCCAGAGTTATAAACCAAAAAAAATAATATTGTACAACAATTAAATTATCACTTCACAAATTAGATATTATTGGGAAAAAAGTAGAAATATGTTGGATCCCTGCCCATGTAGGGATCAAGGAAATGAAGACGCTGACAAAGCAGCCAAAGAAGCAAATCAAATGACAAGATCAAGTGTGAATCTCCCTATGAGTGATTATGTAACATACATAAAGATGGGTATTATAAGAAAATGGCAAACATATTTGGAATGAAGAGCAGAAAATAACAAATTAAAGCAAATAAAACCTGAAGTAGGAAAGTGGAGTCATCATATTCAGAGAGAAAGACATGAACAAGTAATTCTGACACGTCTCCGTATAGGCCATACCCGTCTGACAACATAGGACTTAATGAGCAACCCACGTAGCTCAGCTCCTGAGTGCGCAGAGTGCAGGGAGGTTATAACTGTCAAACACATGTATGCGAATGCCCAAAGTACAACCAGCAACGACTGCGACACTGGAAAACAGATCTATGAAAGAAATCTTGTCAGAATCCTCTGCATTTTCAGTTCATGCCCATTTTTAAGTCTTAAAGAAGTGCAATTTAGTGATAAAATATAAATCTAAGTAAACTTTGAAAATACGAAAATTATTAGACTAATGAATGAACAAAACAAAAACATTCTTTCAGTTTTCTTCTGAGATTGAAAAAGAAACCCACAAATTCAATTTGTAAATTGCTTTATTCTAAGATTTTACATTTAGTTTTACTCCACACTCGAGTACTTTCAGGCCCTTCTGTGCCCATTCTCAAGAGATGTTGGGATGTAGCCTGGGTCAAGGCCCAGCAAGTCTTCTGACGATGAATAAACAAACTTTTAAATGTTACTTAACTTATTCTGATTTTATTTTTTTATGCAAAATATGGATATATGAGTAAATGTATTTATAGTGTGCATGTGTTCCTGTGTGAGTGTGTGCCTTTGTGCAGTTTTTAGTTTAATTTTCAACTCATTTCGTCATCACACCGAAAAAAAACAAAACTTCGGTTCCAGAGCTTTGCCTCTGGCCTAGACATGGTTTTTTTTAATTTTAATCTAATCCTTCGGGCCAGCCCTATGAGAGCTGAAAGTCAGCTCAGTGGTCTGGTTAAACTACTTTAATAATAATAATAATAATAACTGCTTAAAGCCCTTCACCTTGTGAAGAGAGGCGCTCTCCTCAGGTGACTCATTCTTCTCCCAACATTATGGGACAAAGATTATCAAACTAGGAAGTCAATGAGGGTGCAGGTCTTTCAGATTACAAAACCTTAGCACCCTTTTATTGCATGAATTCGGAGAGTCTCTTGAGTCCTGCACACCCCTCCTTCTCCTAGTTCTTTACTATTAAGGGGATTATAAATTATCCTCTTCTATAGATATTTGCAGCAAACCATTTTTCATTATTTGATTTGAGGCTCTTTCAAATAATAGAGGGAATGGGATCCTTTTTTGGACCTCAGATTCTGTGTTCCGACAAGATGGAACTGCTCCTCGTTAAACTTCTTTGAGAAATTTTATGAGGTAATTCTTTGTTTCTCTTGGTCCTAAACGACCAAGAAGACAAGTGAATTTTTTGTGCATTGGAATCTCGCATCAGATTCTATGGGTTCTTGCCAGCATAGTATGTCTGGTAAAAGAACTAAAACCCTCTATTCCTGACTCAACGCTTTCAGATAGAGGTCCCGTTGTCCAGGCAGGGTACTTACGTTTTCATCTACAGATAATGGTTTAAACGTTTGCCTACAGAGTCTTTGGGATGCGATGAGGGCTCAAAATGCTTCCCAGAAGGTATTCAGAGGGATACAATAAAGAGCTAGAAATCAGGAGTCCTCCCAATTTCAGCTCGGAGTCTCCTTCGACTTCCAGGCTCCTTCCCTTCCTTCGGACAAGGATAGGGAAGATTCTGCAACGAGGAACCTCATCAACATGTAAGAAGAGATCTCGTTAGCAACGAAGTAACTCAAGAAGGATCCTTCCTCGGAGGAAGACTCTTATCTCTCGTACTGTTAGATATCCTATCATCTAATGGATGTAGCTGACTACAACATCGCCTCCCCTTGCCGGAGAGGCCAAAAGCTCAAAGTGGAAGAATTTCTTCCACCCTTCTCCAGTCTCCTGATAAACTATTGTGGATGTTCAGGACTTGCGGACAATGTAGCGCCAACTAGGCGCCAAATGCCAAAACAGGCGTAAAAAACGCCAGATGCAGACAGTTTCAATGAACACTGTCATTCCAACTTAGCGCATCTAGAGGCGAACAAATCGGACAGATAAGAGCGTCAGATGTGGACATCGCCAGACATCCTCGAGACTCTACCAAGCTCGAAGCTCCAGCAAGTGGGGAGTAGCCAGCCAGGCTCCAGGCGCCAAAAAGAGCCAGTCTGGAGCCAGGCGCGAAGCTCCTTCCAGGTGCGAGGCGCCAGCCAGGAGTCAGGCGAAAAGCGCCTTACAGACGCTAGGTGACAACCAGGCGTCAGGCGCCAGGCAGGCGCGAGACTCCAGGCAAGCGCCAGGCGCCAGCCAGGCACGAGGCGCCAGGCAGGCGCGAGGCACCAGCTAGGCGCGAGGGACAGGCAGGCACGAGGCGCCAGCCAGGCTCTAGGCTTCATCCAGAACAGATCCATTTCAAAGAAAGCCCTGGTCTTCTTTGAAACAAGTGTGATCGCTAAAGCACTACGTGAGTAACTTGATGATTCCTTCACACAGCTGAGAATTAAAAGCGCATGAAGTGCGAGCTTTTATGAATTCTTGTTCTTTCCTAACAATATGTCATGAGGACATATTAGCTGTCACTTACGGGAGATGCAACTCTTTGTTGACTTCCCATTACACGAAGGAGGTCAAGTTGACCTACGAGAGATCTTTCTCTCTTGGTTATGCGTGTCTACGGATATGTTGCTGGGATAGGGAGCCGACACTGATCCTTACTAGTGAGTTAAATTTTATTTTAACATAGTGTTTTTTCTTTGGGTTGTTTGAAAGGTGTTTGGGGATAACTCTTTTCAAATTAAGCACAAACTCTCGTGTTAGGATCAGGTGATCGGGTTCGGTGTTGTGCTCCTTAATTATGCCACCAGGCATAGGTGTATTGTCATGTAAGTGGATAAGACCCCATTGACAAAAGACCATTAGATTCTGTCGAGTAAGTGGATAAGACCCCATTGACAGATCTACAAGAAATCTTAGCAATAGGTCACATCCTCGCTGAGGCTCTTGAGACGAAGCAGACTCCTAGCAATAGCTAGGAAGTCAACCCTTCGTCTAAACACATAGGAACCAAGGTTTTATGTATTTATTATCTACAACGTATGTTGTTTACCGGTCTATTCAGTAATTAGCTCTCTTACCCTCCAATGGTGTGAATCAGCTATGTATATATCTGACAGGTAAGTTGAATGTATAAAAATGATATTGTTATTGTATAATAAAGTTTTACACATACTTACCTGTCAGATATATACAATTAATTGCCCACCCAACCTCCCCTCAGGAGACAAGTGGAAGAGAAAATCTGATTGAAAACGGGAATGGTTCCTATTCCTGCCACCCAGCGGTAGGCAGGTAGATCACCTGACCTACCTTTAGCGCGTGCCGCAAAATTCGAATTTCTGTCGGGAAGACGGAGTCAATAGCTATGTATATATCTGCCAGGTAAGTTTGTATAAAACTTTATTGTATCATAACAATATCATTTTTCAGTAGATTGATTGATATGAGAGAGAGCAGGCTTTACTCTTGTGCATAACACGCAACGTTTTTTCTTTATGTTAACCCTCTTACGCCGGAGCCCTAAAAATCAAAACGTCTCCCGTATGCCGGGCCTGGTTTGGAGTGAGCGCGGAAGTGGAAAAAATAATTTTTTCAAAAAATTACAGCGCGCGTACTTTTGAAGATTAAGAGTTCATTTTTGGCTCCTTTTTTTGTCATTGCCTGAAGTTTAGAATGCAACCATCAGAAATGAAAAATGATATCATTATCATATGTAAATAATGCGATATATGGTAGCGAAAAAAAAAAATTCATACATAATTGTATTCAAATCACGCTGTGCAGAAAACGGTCAAAGCTAACCAGTTACTTTTTTTTGCGTTGTATTGTACACTAAATTGCAATCATTTTGATATATAATACATTGTAAAACAATAAAAGCAACACCGGAAAAATATTATCACAAAATGATGTACGAATTCGTAACGAGCGGACGTAAAAAAATGTTATTTTCAAAAATTCACCGTAATTCTAAATAATGTTCTAGAGACTTCCAATTTGTTTCAAAATTAATACAAATGATTGAATATTACGATACTGTAAGAGTTTTAGATTAGAATTGCAGATTTCGACCATTTCGGACGAGTTAAATTTGACCGAATGTCGAAATTTTAATATATATATTTTTTTATATGGACATATTTCAAAGATCGAAAAAGCTACAACCTTCAATTATTTTTTATTGCATTCTTCATGAATTTGCGCACATTTTGATATATAAAACTCTATAAAAAGGCTAATATGAAAAGGAGAAAATATAGGATAATGCCATGTACGTATTTCGGAGACTTGCGGCCGCGAATCGGCGCGCGGAGTGAAGAAATATATTTTTCAAAAATTCACCATAAATCACAATATTGTTTTAGAGACTTCAAATTTGTTTTCAAAATGAAGAAAATGACAGAATATTACTAGGCCGTAAGAGTTTTAGCTTACAATTGCATTTTTCAACTATTTCGGTAGAGTCAAATTTGACCGAACGTGGTTTTTTTTCTATTTATCGTGATTTATATGCAAATATTTCGAAAAAAGAGAAAAGCTACAACCTTCAATCATTTTTAGTTGTATTCTACATGAAATTACGCACATTTTCATATATAAAACTTTATGTAACAGCTAATTTTAAATGGTGCAAACATTTCGACAATCGCACAAAAAAATTCTGATTTTTTCGGAAGTTACCGCGCGAACGTAATGTTTTTTTTTTCATAAATTCACCATAAATCGAAATATTGT
The DNA here is from genome assembly GCF_015104395.2 of Macrobrachium nipponense. NCBI lineage: Eukaryota > Metazoa > Arthropoda > Malacostraca > Decapoda > Palaemonidae > Macrobrachium > Macrobrachium nipponense. The sequence continues at coordinate 405,239 of NC_061087.1, forward strand.
GCTAGAGACTTCCAAGTCATTGCAAAATGAAGGTAAATGATTGAATATTACTAGAATATAAGAGTTTTAGCTTACAATTGCGTTTTTCGACCATTTCGGTAGAGTCAAAGTTGACCGAAAGTTGAAAATTTTTGCACTTAACGTTATTTATATGAAAAATATTTCAAAACTGATAAAAGCTACAACCATGGGTTGTTTTTTGTTGTATTGTGCCATGAAATTGCGCACATTTCCATATATAAAACTTTATGTAACGGCAAATTGAAAAGGGTGCAAACATTAGGACAATCGCACGGAAAAAATTTATCGGAAGAGTTATCGCACGAACGTAAGGAAAAAGTTTTTTCATAAATTCACCATAAATCGAAATATTGTGCTAGAGACGTCCAATTTGTTGCAAAATGAAGGCAAATGATTGAATATTACTATAATGTAAGAGTTGTAGCTTACAATTGCGTTTCTCGACCATTTCTGTAGAGTCAAAGTTGACCGAAGGTTGAAATTTTTGCACTTATCGTTATTTATATGAAAATATTTCAAAACTGATAAAAGCTACAATCATGAATATTTTTTAGTTGTATTGTGCATGAAATTGCGCACATTTTCATATATAATACTTCATGTAAAGGATAATTTAAAATGGTGCAATAATTATGTCAAAGTGACGAAATAATTTCCGAGATGTGTCACTGATACTTTTTTAGTGCGATAAGAAAGAAAGAAATTCGCGCTTGCGCGCCTGCGACGATTGTAAACAAAACAACGCCTTGATCCGTGAACTCCCAGCATCCCCCAGGCGCGTGATACAAAAAGTTTTCGGCTGGTAGGCCTATAAGTATTTTTTTTTCCGCGAATTTTTAAAAAAACTTTTTTGAGCCGACGTATGATACGTCCAATCGGCATACGGGAGACATTTTGACTCGACGTTTAATACGTCCAATCGGCGTAAGAGGGTTAAAGGCCGACTGTGTCACCTTTTTTGTGTGTGTGGAAGTTTCTTGGATTTGATGTACGTGCTGTTAGTGTGTTAATTCCACTAGTAGTGCCTCTTCAGGAGTCAGGTAGACAGTATATCCTTTGCAGATGTAATCTTGTTTTAATTTTGGGGTATTTTTCTTCCTACCAACTCGTGATGAGCCTGCCATTTTTCATGTTCTAAAGTTATGGATGGTAAATCTTTTGATCTTTCTAATTTTAAAAGATATTTATAGTAGATATTGTAAAGAAATATCTGCCTGCCTGTAAATGCATATTTGTCCCTACCTGAATACAAACTTTCGGTCTTTACATAGGAATTACCTTCAGCGCAAGCTGGAACAGGCTATTCTACACAAGTTTGTTCAGTAGTTGCACTACTAGGGAGAGAGGTGAGGGGTACCCTCACCACCTCCTTTCACTGAGTTGTGTAACCACTTGCCTTATACAGTTGAGAGCAGACAATATTACCTTCCTCTGCCTCATTCCTTCCTGACTGTTCTTCTGTTATTTCATCGTGGTTTTTTACTTCCTTTTTGTTGTGATTGAACATTGCCTTTCAGTTTTACTGTGCTTGTTCAATATATATTCATAACTGGGCTTTACCATCCGTAGGGTTTGCAGCGCCTTTGTCTGGTTATCGGTGGCTTAGGCTAAGTTCTGAGACCGCCTCGTAAAATACAAACATAATGAATATGCATCTTTTCCTTGGCTCTTTTAGAAAGTTATCCAATACTTCATAGTATCCAATAATACTGTATGTAGTCTTATATTACTATAGTATTATAAAGTACAAGCAAACCGATCATGTTTTGGCTTGAAAAAATAAGGTGATGGCAGAGGTAAGATCATTTTGCCATATTTAACTCCATTCAAAGCAATTTTTGTGTTTCTTTTTAGCATGAATTAATCTCTAGAAACTCTATTCATATGTGACAAGGTTATTTTTTGTTATATGAAGTATGTTTAAGTTGAAATATGACTTAAGTAAGTCTAGTTGTGAACTAGACTTAGTTATTTTTTTTGGTAATAGATGGCACCATTGTCTGGTTGTCAGTACTTAGCCTAAGCGCCGAGAGACAATCATAAAATACAAACATAATGAATAGGCATCTTTTCCTTGGCTCTTTTAAGAAGTTATGCTTTACTTCACTGTATCCAATAATACTGTATGTAGTCTTATATTACTATAGTATTATAAAATTCAAAGCAATCAATGTTTTGGTTTGGAAAAATTAGCTGAAGTCAGAGGCAGGGTTATTTTGTCCTATGTAACTTGATTCAGAGTGATTTTCTTGCTTCCTGCTTCTGTTTAGTGTAAATAGATCCCTCAAAACTATGTATATGGGACAAGGTTGTTTTTTCGTTATGTGAAGTGCTTTTAAGTTGAAATGTGTCCTATCATCATAGGGCAACTCCTCTGATGAGTAGCATACTGATTGTATGTCATCATAAGGGATCATCTCATAGGAAGTCTCTACTGTTGAAGATGCGCATTTCCTGGGCAGCTAAAGAACATATCTTTGCTGATTATTTTGTCTTAGGACATCCCTATGGGGTATCCTATTATCTTTTTTGTCTGCTTGGAAGACCTATGTTAGACCTCTTCATGGTCCCAGAATTGTTCATTGGAAAAGAAGACTCCTTTCTGCCGAAATCACCACTCCTTTAACAGTCAAGATGCACCAGTGTGCGGTTGACACCTCTGTGGAGTAGCTCGTGGTCAGATACGTTCCAGGCAGGAGGAATGTGGTGGCCAACAATCTAGCCGTTGGAGTAGTCCTATGTATGGAATGGTATCTGCACCAGGATGTAGTGGTCTCATCTTTTTATCTTTTGGAAAGACTCATGATAGACCTCTTTGCCATTCGTTTCAACAGGAAGCTGGAGATCTACTTCATGGTGGTTCAGGATCCTCCTCCTCAAGCAGAGGACACTCTTCAGCATCCTTTGTACAATCTCCAGGTGTATGCCTTCCCTCAGTTCCTCCTGATCCATCAGGTGCTGAACAGAGTAATGGGTTCTAGGAATTTCAGGACATCCTAGCTGGTGCCTTTGTGTCCACGGGGAGTGGTTCCCAGTACTTCTGTATCTTCTGTCAGCAGTTCCGAGAGAATTCCTCCATGGAACCTCTTTTGCCAGCTTTATGTGGAAAGGTTCCACCTGTCGGTAAGATCTCTGTTGCTTCACGGCTGGAGACTGTCGAGTATCTCCTAAGAGTGTGAGGCTTTTCTCGCAAAGCAGCAGGCCAGGTGTCCAGCTATCTCAGGAGGTCTTCGTCAGCAGTTTACCAGGGCAAGTGGGCTGGCTACTGTGGTTGGGGTCGTCGATAGTGTTTCTCTCCACTCTGAGCTTCAGTGAGCTGATAGTGGATTTCTAATCTTTCACAGAACGAAAAGCTCTTTCTTTCTCAGCATTCAAGGGCTACAGGGCCACCTTGGGGTTGATCCTGCGCCTGGTAAATCTTGATGTTGTTCAGGAGTTTTGAATAGTCCTGTTCAACAAGAGAGCTCAAGCCTGCGGTGTGGGATCATGCTCTGATCATGAGTAGTCTCACTCAAACTCCATTCAAACTACTACGTCAGAGCCTGAGTGGCATGGTCGGTATGGTGTTAGCTTGCCACCTCGGTGACCGCGAGTTCAATTCTCAGACGTTCCTTTGAGGGGTGAGATATGTTTATTTCTGGTGATAAAAGTTCACTCTCGACGTGGTTCGGAAATCACATAAAGTCATGTGTCCCATTGCTGAATAACCACTTGATCCATGCAATGTAAAAACACCATACAAAAAAAAAAAAAAAAAAAAAAAAAAAAAAAAAAAAAAAAAACTACGTCAATCGTCAGTCAGGAATCTGACTCTAAAGACAGTTTTCCTGTTGGCCTTGGCTTCCTAGAAGAGAGTTGGTGAGGCTTCATGGCCCAAGTTTGACAGTAAAAACACCAGAGGTTGGAGGTCTGGCCTTCGAATTTGTCCAGGAATTTGTAAGCAAGACTGAAAATCCCTCGGTTCATGATGGCAGATTTATCTCTTTTTCATTCATTCCCTGAATGAATTAATGGACAGTGATCAGCAATAGTTTTTGCTGTCTTGTCAGAGCTCTGCAATGCTATCTAAAGGACTCTCCACTTAAGGCCCAGGTGTCGTAGACTTTGTGTTAGCAACGGCTAGTCCAGAATGGAAATTTCCAAGATCTTTTCATTCTGGCTGTGTGAGGTCATTAAGCAGGCATACTCCTCACCTTCTAGTTCTGTCACAGAGTCTGTGCAGGCTAGAGCATACGACATCAGAGGAATGAGTTCCTCCCTGGCATTTAAAAAGCACTTGTCAGTTCATAGAGTTTTGAATACTGGTTCTGGAGAGAGAGGCTTCAGCCTTTCAGACCCACTGGTTTTGCTATGACACACCCCTGGCTCCTCCCCCAGACAGTCGTAAGAGAGCACAAACCACGCCCATCGGGGCGGAGCAACCAGAGACGTGCGAGTTGACAGAACTCAAACCGCCATATTTGAAGTTGACAGGACACAGGCAACACCTGTTACACCTCACCATTACTACAACCCTCCCCTAATCATTGTTACGAGGGACAACGACTTCAATCAATTAAAATGTCCAAAAAAGTCGTAGTATCAGCAGATGTGCATAATCTCAGCGAAACTAGCGATGATGACAACATTCCACCGGCACAACCCAAAAAGAAGAGAGGTCCCAAAACGGAAGAAACCAGCCAGGAACCTTCCAATAGTGAAATTCTTCAATTGTTATTATTACAGAATCAAACATTATTGAAACTAGTGGAGAAAGGGTAAGGTTTAATATTCTGTTTTTATATAAAACGTTTTGGATAGCAGCGGATACAGACTGATGACGTCACAAGCATGGCAGTAAAAGGTAAACAATGAGCCGGAACTGACCGTGCGGTAGTTATAATCGTAAAAGTTGAGATTAGATAAATTTCGAGACCGAAGTACATTATCATATAATCCTAAACTATGTGTAAAGTGAGCCTAAACATTATAAGGACTAGATACTTATATGACAAAGGTAATTAATGTTGTAAGGTGAGGTGTTAACTAGTTTTGCCTTACGTTCCAAAGAGCCGAGTAGCCTAACTAGCCTAACTTTTTCTAACTTTGAGTTTAACATACTACGTCAATCTAGGCTACCTATTTAGCCGCTTCCTTCCGCCTATCCCACCGAGATCCTATCGTCGACATTTAACTGGAGGGGTTCCTGTCAAAGGCGGTATAATTGCGCCTACCTCAGCTAATGGGTAGAATTTTATATCATACTCGTTTCCTTTCGATATAATGGTTTACCCCTTACCATGAGGAACTGCATCTTAAGAATTTCTGACAGGTTGGCTATATAGGCTAAATAATATATGATTACTGTAGAGGCTATATAAATTTAAGTATGCAAAAAGAAATGACAATACTCCTCCTCCTAAGCGCCCTCGCCGTAAAAGTAGATTTACCTGAGAATGCAAATGAAGAATTATTTACAACTTATAATGAAGATAGTAGTGACTATGAAGAATTTAACCCGCTTACCTTTTAACAAACCTATTCCTACTATATCTAACAATTTTAATGCTGTGCCCTCCATTCATAGAGATGGGAAAATACAATTAAATGACTCCCTAATTGCATTAACATTAAGTGAAGGAGACAAGAACTCTCATGATCAATTCTTTGTTTGTAATCATAATAAAGAACTTGCAGACCTTTTCAAATTGATAAATTTGCCAAAGTTGAACTTTTGGCCAAGTGGCAGGTTGTTTAATGAAGATTTCAAGAAGAAATTTCACTTTTGATATTGAAAACATTAAAATGGCTATATCTTCTTTTCAAGGGCATGCAGCTCTGGCGCAATTAGCTTACCCCTCCAAGATTAACGATATTGATTTCATTACTAAAGTGATAATTGGGCCTTTCAGGAAACACATTGACCTAATTAAAAGTTTAATCCGCTCATTCAGAAGTAGATCTTTACCCAGGAACCTCAATTTAGATACCAGAGATGCTATTATTAAAGCTGAAACTGATGATATATGGGTCTTATCAGATGATCAAAGGAAAGCTATTGCTTCGTGCTTTCGAGGCGGTCCCCTTCCTAGAGGAGGGGACATTATCTCTAGAGGTGGAAGGTTCAACTTTGGCAAGCATCAGGGCTTCCCCAGAGGGAAATTTAACTTTTACAGAGGATTCAGGGGAAGCTTTGGGTTCAGGAATAGGTTCAATCCCTACAGGCGAGGTATCAAGAGAGGTGGCCGAAGAGGGGGAAGGAGTACAGGGGGACAGACCGCAATTAATTCAGACGTCAAAGATAAGAAACAAAACTAATTATGCTTTGATTCTTAATACCATCGAACCCTGCTCGGACCAAGAGGAAAATAACCTGGAGCTACACAGTAAAGATAAAAATTTGGCAAATGTACCCACGAACAATTCAATGATATTGGAAGAGTTAAATTTCCCTACAGAAGCCTCTAGCTCCAAGGAAACCTCTCACGCCCCTCCAGTAAGTGGGATAGGTAGGTCATTGACAAATAAATTAAAAAATTGGCAAAAACTCCCAAATTCTTCTTTTGCATGCAACTTGATCAGTAAGGGTGTGAGACTCCCGGGAATTTACCAATAAAAATAAGGCTCAAAAGACTTTGAAAAGATTTGGGGTTGATAGATATTATTCTCCTAGCAAGAGAATAATACTAGAGAGAGAATGTAACAGATTACTAGACCTAGGGGTAATAGAACAAATTAACAGAAATTCTTTCTACTACTATAACCACATATTTTACAAGCTTAAACCCGATGGGAGCATTCGCCTAATCTTCGATATGAAATGCCTTAATACCATGATCAAGAAACCTTCTTTCTCTATGCTGAAACCTAAAACTATATTCCCTTATTTGCATTTAAACAACTGGGCATGTAGACTTGATTTAAAGGACGCTTATTGGCACGTCCCTCTTCATTCAAGTGCTCAAAGATTCTTAACGTTCAAATCAGGAAAGCGTAAATTCAATGGACGTTGTTCCCTTCGGGCTTAAAGACAGCTCCCTACATCTTTTCCAAACTAATGTACACAGTAGTTAAATACATTAGGAAGAAATATAATATACTCATCTTTAACTATTTAGATGATATACTCATATTGGCAGATGACTTTCACAAATGCGAGGCTCACACCCAAATAATCATTGAAGTGCTCACGGAGCTGGGTTGGCAAATATCTATTAAAAAGTCTGTTATTCATCCAGTGCAAAAGATAGAGTTTCTGGGAGTTCATTATAACTTGGAGAACAAAACAATGAGACCAATGCAGAAAAACATTGATAAATGTATTAGGCTTGCCAATACAGTATCCAACTTGAACAGATCTGACCTTAAATTATATCAAAGATTGATAGGATCACTTAACTTCTGTTCCTACTACACCTTTTATGGTAGATACCATCTTAAATTCCTTCACAGGTTCCATAGATATTTTGCTAAAGGATATAGAATCATTCCTCCTTCTTTCAAATCCTTTCTAGAAGAATGGAAACAGACTAACATGTATAGTGATATAAACATTCCTAATAATCAAGTAGATCTAGAACTATTCACAGATGCATCCAACTTTGGCTGGGGTGGAGCATTAGTAGGAGAACATGGCATACTCTCAACTAATAATACATGGCTACAAAATGAGAATACTCTGCACATTAACATTAGAGAACTACTTGCATGCATTTACTGTATAAAACACTTCAGAGACAAACTAAGAAACAAAGTAGTACTAATTCACATAGATTCACAAGTAACAAACTGTTGGGTCAAAAAACATGGTAGCATTAGGAACAAATCGGCCCAGGAGGCCATCAAAGTGTTACTAAACATCAAAGGAAAATACAACATAGACATTCAAACTAAATGGATTAAAGGGAAAAGCAATGTGATGGCTGATTCCCTATCGAGAGACTTTGGTTCCATACATCCAGAAGCCACTCTTGACGATAATCTATTCAATTTAATTTGCACAGATATGAATTTCTTTCCTGAAATAGACCTTTTCACCAATGGCTTTAACCCAGTGCTTGGCTTAATGCCTAAATCCTATATATATTCACCAATGGCTTTAATTCTAAATGTAAAAGATTTTGTTCTTCTGTACCCAACACAAAAGCAATCAGTAATAATGCTCTTCACATTAGCTGGGAAGGTTCTTCTCCTCTTTATGCTTTTCCCCCAGGCTTCTTACTGCATAAAGTTGCTTTTAAGATATATAACGAATGTAATAACAACATGCTCTTCTGCACTATTTCCCAGGAAACGGAACCATGGATTCCCCTAGTCAAGACAGTCTCCAAGGAATACCGGAAGTACAAAGTCAAAGCAGAAGGCTGCCAGATACTTCATATGGACTGTACCTTACCCTTAGTGCAACACCACTTAAATTTGATCGCCTTCAGAATATAAAAGATCAACTACCTTCCATATTTCCTCCAGAGATATGCAACAAAATTACTTCCAATTTACGAGACAGCTCCATGGCCAAATACCAAAATCTCTTCAGTAGCTTTAAAGAGTTCATACACAATAAATATGGAAGTAACAACAAGTTCCCTCTTTTATCAGTGCTACTCTATTTTAACGAATTAATAGACAAGGGCCTAGCATACAACACACTTAAAGGATACCGAGCTGCTCTTGGACCAGTTTTGAAGGGATACTTTCCCAATTATTGTCTAGCAGAAGACAAGTATATTAAAGCTATGCTTGATGGAGTAAATAGAAGAAGACCCAGCAATTCTCATCAATTTCCAGGCTGGGATCTTGATAAAGTGGTTTCCTTCCTCAACACTACAAGAGATGATTCTATGCTGCTCATGATTCAGAAGACCTTATTCCTCGTAGCGTTGGCTTGCCCATTGAGAGCTAACCAATTTAATCATCTATGTATCTCCAGGAGCACTTTCACGCCAGAAACCATTGTGTTAAGAAACCACCCTTCCTTCATGGCCAAGAATCAGAGAAACAATTACACGCCTATTGAATTCAGCTTTAGGTGTCACCCTACCAAGCCAAAAATTTGTCCAGTTAGACAATTAAACTTTTATCTGAAGTACACAAATAAAATCTGTGCAGAAAGGAACATAGATAGGGAAGACCATATTTGGCTGGATGAAAACTTCAAGATCATGTCCCTTCCAAAGATGAGGCAGCTATTCAGGGACTGTATTTTCAGAGCTGATCCCAATGCCAGAAAACACTCCACCAATTTCCACTCTATCAGAGGTCAAGCAGCTTCAAGGATGATGTATAATGGAGTTACGCTGCAAGAGATAATGACTAGAATGAATTGGAAAAGCAACTCTGTATTTGGGTCATTTTATGCTCTCCTCGGTCTATAGGGAGCTTTCGATGCAGTCGTTGCAGGTCTTCATCTTCATGCCCCCTGAAGTATCATGTGAGCAAAACCAGTGGGTCTGAAAGGCTGAAGCCTCTCTCTCTAGAACTGACAGTTTACTTGTGAACCTAAGTTCTGGAGAGAAGAGGCGAGGCCTTTCAGACCCAGGGTCTAGTTCACCCTCCGACCCTACCCCCGTAACCGAGGAGACCATTCTGGAGGAAATAAAGGATTTGTAAAGTAATTACAAAAGTCAACAGCTTACATGTTTATGAAGGTCAACCATAACATTTTTCAATTATTCATAAATTTCTTTAAGGTATACTTAGACTCTTATCCTTGCATTTAGAGGAGATGCAACTTTTAGGTAACAAGATAGGAATATCTTGGAAAGGGGAGGTGAACTACTGTCACATTATATTATCTTAGAATATAAAGAGGAATGGGAAATATTAAAATTCACAAATTGGAACTTTAAGTTACTACTTGCAGTAATTTGCAATCTCAAATAAATCTCACAACAGGAAAATGGAATGGTAAGTACAGATATACTTCATAGCAACTTGCAACTTCAAATATGGCGGTTTGAGTTCTGTCAACTCGCACGTCTCTGGTTGCTCCGCCCCGATGGGCGTGGTTTGTGCTCTCTTACGACTGTCTGGGGGAGGAGCCAGGGGTGTGTCATAGCAAAACCAGTGGGTCTGAAAGGCCTCGCCTCTTCTCTCCAGAACTTAGGTTCACAAGTAAACTGTCAGTTCCTGGCTTCAGCAGACCACGTTCACTTCCTTTTCTTGAAGGACATTGCCCACAGGTTCTTGGACACTTTTACTTGTGTCCGGTGGCGGCTGCCCAACAAGTTGTGTAGCTCATTCAGTTCCAGTAGCAGGACATTTGCATCATATCTAAGATGATTGTGCGGGAGAGAGAATAAGGAAGATGGGTGGTTACCTTCTTTCTTTTTTTCGTCTCTTCATCCTGCAGGCGGGTTTAAGAATAACACTTCATAAACTGGAACTGGTCTGATATTGGTGAGTGTGGCAGCCATACTGTTTGCAGTTATTTGGTATTTTCCTATACAATAAACAAATCTGCTTCTCAGTAGCACTTACTCTTGTATCTGACAAGGGGAGGAAATCTGGACAAGTCTCATTGTGTTTAATCCCAGCAGGCTGAGTTTTTAGGTATCGCTCATCTATTCTTTCACAGGCTTAGACCCCCTTCTTTAGAACTCAATCTATTAGGAAGGGTGGTCAGGCGGGCTGAACCCCCAGCAGGTTCTGGGTACTTTTACCTCCCTCCAATTTTAAGACGATCCTATTGTTAAAACTGAAGGTTTGTTCCGCGTATGAGCAAATGACAATCTTTTAATCAATTTGTATAATTGACGTTAACTCAAATGGCATATGCAGTGTCAAACGAGGATGGCTATTATGTTCCAGCCCAGAGCTCACAAAGTTAGGGGCATTGTGCCCTTCCTCGCATTCAAGAAAAATTAGTCAGTATATCAGGTGCTGAGAGCACAACTGTGGTCGCGTCTGAACGTTCACATCCTTTTACCGGAGGGACATGGCTCATAGGTCTTTGGACACCTTTTTCTTGGGTCCTGTGGTGGCTGCTCAACAAGTTTTGTAGCTCATCCAGTTCCCCTAGCAGGACAATTAGCATCTGGTCCAAGATGTACGGGTAATGTAAGTGAAAGTGTGTGTGTGTGTGTGTGTGTGTGTGTGTGTGTGTGTGTGTGTGTGTGTGTGTGTGTTTGCTCCCACCATTCTCCTCGTACCTTCCTCTCACGGTGGGCAGAGGATAGGTTCCCAGAACGTCATACACTGGACGGACACAGATGCAGGTGAGTGATCAGCCTTTCTGTTTTTTCATTGTTATAATCTAATAGAAGCAAATCCTACCCTTTCTCTAGCCAGGCAGGGAGAGGGGCGGACAATAAAACTAACTCGTTACTTTTCTTAACTTTATTGTCTCCAACACAATGTTCTTCAAAGCTTTTTTTGGAGTAATGCTACTTTTAAACCCATTGCTTTGAAAAGCCCAGAAGTCTCACTGTCAAGCACACTTTTGTTTCCATGAGTGTGGCACTGATTCCTTTGCTTGACATTGCACAACCAGGAAAAAGTCCTAGGTGAGACGAACCTCTAGTCGGTTAGGAAGTCTACTCAGATCTTCTCATCAATTAGTAAGTCTTCTTATGTAAAGACTGATGGTTGTATTCGTGTAGGAACAAATGATAAATGTTAAAAGTGGTTTGTGTTACCTGGCCCATAAGACAAGTGGTTATGCGACTTAGCAAAGAGAGGTGGTGCATGGTACCACTCACCTCTCTCACCAGTAGGGCAACTACCAAACAACCTTGTTGTGTAGAATATACTGTTCCAGCTTGCGCTGAAGGTAATTGCTATGTAAAGACCTCAGGTTTGTATGTTAGGAAAAATACAAATGACCGTATATTTCCGCGTATAAGGCGACCTTTAGATAAGACGAGGCCAAAAGTCATGGCAAATTTTCATGAATTTATCTCATATCTGTAGTATAGGATGACTTCTAAATTACAAATTGAAATATTTTTTGGAGAAAAGTGATTATTTACAAAAATTAAACAATACAACTATATTAATAATAATGATGACTTAAATAAAAGTTTTGCTTGTTGTATCCAATAACAGTATTACTATTATCATATCGTTACTGTATTACAGAATATAAAGATCTGAATATACATAATTTGCATTTGATATTGTTTACATTCTCAAAATCTAGGCTGATTTGAGTATTATTGATAGTATCTTCATTGCCATTACTTATTAGGAGAGATATAATGTGGAGATACCTTTTATCATAACAAAGTTTGGTTGAAAATGTGCACATACCACTTCATTATATAAACATTGAGTAGGTGTGATTTCTCCGGTTCCAAACACCACTGCTGCCTCGCCGTTATTCGTTCGTTTTATTCACCCTCGGTTATAACCTGCAGCTTTAATTTACTAGTATTCTTTCTTGCGCCTCAGTAGCGTTGTTGGTATGGTGTTGGCGTTCCACCTCGGTGGTCGCGATTTCGATTCTCGGCCATTCCATTGAGGAGTGAGAGATGTGTATTTCTGGTGATAGTAGTTCACTCTCGATGTGGTTTGGAAGTCATGTAAAGCCGTTGGTCCCGTTGCTGAATGACCGCTGGTTCCACGCAACGTAAAAACACCATACAAACAAAAAAAATGCATGAGAAATGAACAAAAATATATTTTATTTTTACTTACTGAGAATCGGCAGGGTTTAACTTTTTACTTACTGAGAATCGGCAGGGTTTAACAATTTTAAAGGAGCTCTTAATAAACACCCGATAGTTATGGTAAATGACATCAGCAATCAGTTGTTTCTCAATTCGATTGTTTATGCCAATACATGTTTACAATAATCGCTTTATTCAGAATTCTAAAAACTGGAATTTTGTAGTGGTGGATGGAGGAGTATCATTAGTAAGTATTGTAAGTAGTATTACAATCAATGAGAGAGAGAGAGAGATAGAGTATTGTAAGTATTACAATCAATGATTGAGAGAGAGAGAGGAGAGAGAGAGAGAGAGAGAGAGAGAGAGAGAGAGAGAGAGAGAGAATTGCCTCGGTCAGGTTGTTACACTGATAGATATCCACTTGCAAAAGTCGAATAATAGTTATATTGAGAATAATGATAATTTAAATAAAACATGTTTATTGTAATATTACATGTTTTGTTGTATTGATAACATTATAAGAACAAAACAATGATGCGCATTTCCATTCTAGGTTTATTTACACTCTCAGCTGATCACGTTTTACTGATATCATCACTTGTCTTTAGTTGCTGAATGGAACTTAATTCAGAGATAGATACATTTCTTTCGTAAATGATCAGAGTTGGGTTTAACAAAGCCAAGTCTGTATGTTTTTCATACTGTAGGTCGCGGTAAAGGGAAACCATTGTTATGTTTACGTTTCATCGCCATTCTCAAACAGCCGCAACCGCTAATAATACTACAATGATGAGCAATGATAATCGTACACAATCATCATTCATATGTCTGAAATGTTCAAAAAGTTACAATTTTGAATTAAAAACAGCTTTGCGTGCTTCCTCACTTGATGTTCGCTGCGTTTATCGTAAAAGCACAGAGGGAACGTGAAAATATAGTGTCATAAAATAATTGCAAAAATGCCATGAATGGTACTGAAGATGATTTGTATATCGACGACGAAGCCGAAGTCGACTCGCCAGAACCAGACTGGAATCCCTAAGATGGTGGTACATGTGATCAATCTTGTGATATGTATGAGAAACCTTTAATGAAAAATTAATATTATGTTATCATAAATGTTATTACTACAGTAACTACACTACCATTGAAATTTCTTAAAGGTTACCGAAAGATAAAGGTTGCTGTCAGTGCAACCGCAAATCGAGGTTTACATTTTCTCAGCTGGGATCGCATAGGTAAAAGTTTCTGAATTTCACTGATTTCGAATTATTCCTCAAATAGGTGATTTGTTATGAAGATATGCCAATAATATATAAGGTAAAATGGTTTTATTACCTTCATTATCACTTTTTTTCATAAAGTGAATCTTTATGTATGTTGGTGGTTAGGCTATAGCACAGAGGCCGAGGCTAGCCTACAGATACGCATCTTAGAATTCAAGGTTTGAGCTTCATTATTGCAGTACAAGACGACCTCCAATTTTTAGGGGGGAATTTTAGGATTTAAAGGTCGTCTTATACGCGGTAATATATGGTACTTATAAAATTTGTCATTTGTTCCTACATGAATACAAATCATCAATTTATACATAAGAAGGCTTACTAATTGGTGGGAGGACCTGAGTAGACATCCTAACTGGCTGGAGATTTGCCTCACCTAGGACTTTTTCCTTCATGCAATGTCAAGCAAAGTGACATGCCTCTGATCATAGAAAAAAAAGTGTGCTTGACTGTCAGACTTCTGGGGTTTTCAAAGCAATGATGTTGCCCATTTATATAATACATGTATAATAATTGGCTCTTACTGCCTTAATGTGTGTTATTTCATGGTTATACAGTAAACAAACGATTGTGTGATGCTCTTTGCGTTATCTCATGTATAGTACTCAATATAACCTGTTAAGGTTTGCGTGACAGGTAGCCCACCTGCCATGAGTAATGTAGATGGTATTTCTGTGTAATTATAATGGAGATGATTATAGCAGTTGTGGTTTCTCTCATGCTCTTTATTTTTCCCCCTCTATATCACAGATCAGAAATTTACATTCAGTTATTGCCTGTCATTGCATTTTGTTTTATGAAATTTGTTGGAATCTTCTGCATCAAATTGCATTTAGTAATATTTGCCTAATCATGTTGACTTCTGTTGTGTTGATTTTTCCCTCTCATTTCATGTTATCTTTAGTATCATTACACCAGTTATTTAAGTGGTTAAATTGTATGTATTGGAAAAAGATGGAGCATAAATAGAAATTTAATTTTTGCTCCGAAAGCTTGTCCTAAATTCAATTTTGTCTTTCAGGTCATGTTGATTTCACTGTGGAAGTGGAACGAGCATTAAGAGTCTTAGATGGAGCAGTATTAGTTCTTTGTGCTGTAGGGGGTGTACAGTCACAAACAATGACTGTTAACCGCCAAATGAAGCGTTACAGTGTTCCATGTCTTGCTTTTATCAACAAGTTAGACCGTATGGGTGCAAACCCTTACCGTGTCTTGAATCAGTTAAGGTGAGTCATTTCTTTGTGTCAGTTTTATATTATATCTTGTAGTTTTTTGGATGAATTGCACTTAACCTCTTTGAAGGAATTATACCCATGCTTATTTTATTCTACTATTCTATTTTAGGCAGTCCTCGCTTATTGGTAGTTTTATATTATATCTTTTATTTTTTTATTCTATTCTGTTATAGGCAGTCCTCACTTATTGGTAGTTTTTTTATTAAATGTTGTAATTTTTTTAGTTGAATTGCACTTGACCTCTGTGAAGGAATTTTTTTTGTGCTATGTTATTCTATTCTATTACAGGCAGTCCTCACTTATTGGTGGTCCTTTAATGGCCTAATAGTTTTACAGTGCTTGGCTCATAATGTCATTAACTTGATTGTTCCTACACAAAATACAAATCCATTACTTACGGCGAAGCTGGAACGTGGCTGTTAAAATTCTTGAACAAGGTGGTTAGGCAGTAACTACTGTCTGGTGGGCAGGGAGACCTGCCTGCCCAGATGTAAACATCTCAGATTTCCTTTCAGCTGTCTTCTGATGAAGACATGTTTGTGAGCTCTTGCTGACTAGCTGTTAATCATAATTTCTTAGTGGAAGTCTTCTTTTATTGTTTCTAATTTGTTTGATATTAGTAACAATTAATATACAAACCCATTTTTTGTGATAAGCCTTGCTAGCCACCTTTCCCCTTGTGTATTAGGGGTCGGCAGCAAGGGTGTATTTATCCCCTCATCACATGCTCTTGTCCTTTAATAGTAAGGGCACAACAGTGTGCAGTGGACCCCCTGTATTAGCGTTCTCCGGATTCGCGGACACACATTCGCGGATTTCTCTCTGGAACATTTCCCCTCATTTTTGCGGAAAATTCGTCTGTTAGCAGTATTTTTCTATGAGAAATATCCACAAATTCCTGTTTTTTTTTAATCAATTTCATCATAAAATTCACTTTTTGTGATAAAGCTAATAATAAACCAGGTTTAAATTTTTAGTGGGTTGTTCTTGAGGTTTTATAGGGGTTCCAACTATTTGTGGGTTCTATCTATTCACGGGGGTGTCTGGTACGCATCCCCCGTGAATACTGGGGGACCACTGTATTTGGCATTTACTCTTATACTTTAGGAGAATTGACCGGGGGGAAACTTTGGAGGTTTGCCCTTTGTTTTTTCTCTCCCGGTGTTTTTCCTCCTTCGTCCTCTTTGCTTGCTTATTGAGTGAAGAAGGGGGGGTGTGTGGGGTTGATGTTTGGGAATCTCCTCTCGTTTTGGAGGGCAATGCCCTGGTGTGAGAGGCATATCCTTTTAATCATATTTTCTTTTTTCTGCAGGCCAACAGAGAGTGATAGTAGATTACAGCAGTAGATGGTTGGATATCTCTTCATGTTGGCTATCCTAACCCTCGGAATTGTACCTGTGATTGGTTTGCATGCTGTGACATTGGCCCTCAAGTGTGTGTACGGTTCCCCTGCTGAAAATCATATTGATATACTGCTGTTATCCTTGAGTTTTGTCACTGGTCAGTGTTTATGCAGCTGCCCTGTGATTGTTAACTCTATTTCTGATGATGACTATGCTTCATCCTGTAGAGGTATTCCTGGGAAGTGGGCGAAGAAGAAGTCGAGAAATAAGAGGTCTTGGAAGGTGTCATAGTCTCAACTTGTCTTCGTTGTCATCTACCTCCCCCTCACCTCCCTCTTTGAAGGCTTCCCAGCCTAGGAAGAGAAAGATAGCTTCTCTGCCCCCCAAGAAGTCTTGCCATGAGACCTCTAAGGGTCTGCATCCTCCCCCTTGGGAGGAAGCAGTTGGCTCTCTTGTCGACTCACCAGCTTCTTTGAGAGTGGGAACTGTGGCGCTGTCCCTAGGGTTTAGTGTCTCAGGAGCTCCAGGAGTTCAGACCCAGGTTCTCCTTTCTCTGGTACCAAGGGCACTGCTCATGAAACCAGGGCCATGTCGGAGACTCGTTTGCGAGTTTCTTCGAGTGTACAACCCTCCAAGTGGGGTCGTACACCCACAGTCAGTGATGGGGAGAAGAGGGGTCGTACACCCACAGTCAGTGATGGGGGAGTCTTCTCTCCATCATGACAGTGGTGCTGGGCAAGAGAATGGACCAAGCCACCAGCCTGTGAAAACCAGGACTGGTTCTTCTTCAGGTGCCAAGGTCAATGTTGCTGTCCCTCGGGATAAGGCATCTGGAGGAGCAAGTAGGAGGTCCCCTGCACAGCCCTCATCGCATGAGGTTTCGGCCTTGAAGAGGGCTGGGATGCGTTGTCAGGACAATGCATGTTCTTGTCAGTCTGGTAGCCACGCCGCTGCTAGCAGTGTCGCTTCTTCAGCATTTTCCTCGAGAAAGCGTCTCACTGAGGTGACCATGCTCTCCTATACCCATGCGCTGTCACCACCACTGGTTTGTGATGGCCCAGCTCATTCCTTCTGATAAAACTGCTTTCAGAAGGAATGAGAGTATCCAATCCTTCTCTCCTATTCCCTCTACTTCCTCAGGCTACACCGGGAGGGGTGAGTTGGATAAGAGGAATCCCATAGATTGCTCTCCGCAGGATTCAGCGTTGGGGGCCCACATTCTGGAGGGGTCTTAAGGCCCCACCTGATGTACGCCTGCGTTGTCGAGAAAGAATCTTCAGTCAATGACAGAGAGAATTCTTCTTGTCTCAACATCTAGTGTTCCGATCCTGAGGATTCGAACTCCTGAAGACTGTTCTCCGTGGCTCTTTCTGTCCTTTTCGGCAGATTCCAATTGCAGTCCCCTGTGGGGTTCTTGTGTTTTGGAAGCCTTTAGTGCAAATTCTGTTGAATTGCTCTTTTGATCCAGTCTTAAATGCTCGCATATACGTATGTAGAACTGGTTTTTATGCCTGATCCTCTTTGACTTCTACCGAAGTCGAAGAGGGACCTCTTCCCCATGATCATCTGACGAAATTCGGGGGTCTTGCCTTGTGCTTGAATTCCTTGGAATTTCTGGCACTCTCCTAGTGCTCTGATTTTTTATGATTTCCAAACTCTTGGGCAAGACGAACTTTTCTGATCATTTTTCCAGAGTAATAAGCACATACGTGTAGGACCATTGTCTTCAGGTGTGTGATCGAGACGATAAGTACCTCCTCATCAATATCTTGAAACTCAAGGCAGCCTTTCGGGCCTCTCAAGAA
This sequence comes from Macrobrachium nipponense, assembly GCF_015104395.2. Lineage (NCBI taxonomy): Eukaryota > Metazoa > Arthropoda > Malacostraca > Decapoda > Palaemonidae > Macrobrachium > Macrobrachium nipponense. The sequence continues at coordinate 423,513 of NC_061087.1, forward strand.
TTGTGGGATTTGATTTTGAGGCACCCAGTGGTGTTGTTAAGCAACAACACCATAGTAGTGGTATTTATCACCAAACGAGAGGGTTTCATTTCCCTCCTGTTGCAGTTAACATGCAGGTGCCTAAGGGTAGCTGTTGTACACTTGATAGCTCTATCAGCCAGTTACATTTCAAGATGAAATGTACTAGCAAGCAACACAGCCTCCAGAATTGAGTATGGCGAGCATACTGCTTTCTCATGAAGAAATCCCTGGACACTCGGTTAAGGTCAAGTGGTTGCAGCTCAGCAAGTGGTTTGAAGGATGTGGCTTAGCTCCGTTTGGATTACATTGAGCAGTCCTCCATTTCTATACCTGGGTCCAGCAGGTAAAGTTCTTGTTGGGGCGAGGGCGGGCCACCTGGCTCTGTAAAATTGAAGAGCTTCCTTGTTCAATCATGCCACTACTATATAGAATAGGTATTTTCTTCAGAGATGTTTTTTTATTGGTGATATTTTTGAGGAGAGATCTTCCTCCCTAGCCTCTTGTGTGTCTCCTATCACAGGATTTTGTAGTTTCATACATTCAACTTACCTGTCAGATATATACATAGCTATCGACTCCGTCGTCCCCGACAGAAATTCAAATTTCGCGGCACTCGCTACAGGTAGGTCAGGTGATCTACCGCCCTGCTCTGGGTGGCAGGACTAGGAACCATTCCCGTTTTCTAATCAGATTCTCTCTGTCGCCGGTAGTATCAACATTGTTGTTACTTCCTCCTGACTGGAATTCTTTTTTCACAACGCTTTTGATCATCTTTCGACTGATTTTTGGTGACGTACTTGGATCGTTGTTTGGCATTCGCTATCGTGGACTGTTTTTTGGACTTCGCTTTGGATTTTCGTGAATATGTCTGATTCTAGTGTTAGCTTCAGAGTGTGTGTGAATGAGGGCTGTAAGGTGAGGATTCCGAAAGCTTCGGTAGATCCTCACACTACATGCAGTGGTTGTAGAAGGGTTGAATGCTCAATTGAGAATACGTGTAACGAGTGTGAGAGATTGAGTGCGCAAGAATGGAAGAATCTGACTTCTTACTTGAAGAAGTTAGAGAAAGATAGAGAGAGGAAGGCGGCTTACAAAAGCCGGAAAATGTCTAGTAGTTCTGTAGCTTCTTCTTCTTCTCATAATTATTCCCATTCTATTTCAGCCCGTTCACAAGTTAATCCCTCTGATTCCGCCTCAGAAATAGCAGAACTCAGAGCTTCCCTTCAAAAAATGCAAGAAAAAATGGAAGCATTGGAATGTAAGAGAAGTGAATGTGGTTTCTCGAGTGATGTTAGTGTCCCCAGTGTAGTGGAGGGGGCGTCTGGTCGTCTCTGCGACGCTCCCAGGCCTAGACCTCTTCCAAGCTCCCTGGCCCAGAGGAGAAGGAAAGTCGAAAGCCTTACGGGGGTCGTGGAGAATCCCCAACGATCAGGCGTCCCTTCGGCAGAATCTTATACATCTCAGACTGCCAGGGACAGCTATAGGAAAAGCGTCCTTCGTGAGTGCTTTTCTTCATCTAGTTCGCCTTCTCCGAGAAGAGGATGGAAGGAATCGAAGCTTTCACGTTCGCTGAAAAGGAATTGGAAAGAACCTGAGCTCAATTCTAGCCTCGAGCGCTTCTCTGAAGAGGATGCGGCTTCGGTAATCAAGAAAGCTAGAAACGAGTTAGATCCTTGGAATGTAAAAGACTCTCGAGCGCCTTCCAGATCTCCTTCTCCTGATTCGAATGAGCCTTCGACCAGGAAAATTTTGATGAATGTGCAGGAGCAATTAGCGTCTTTGGTAGGAGTACTTTCTAAAGAGCCTACTCGTAAAAAGGATGACAGGCTTTCGATTAAGAGATCCAAATACCGATCTCCTGTCGGGCGCGACGAACCCTCCAGGGGAGTTGTCGCACAAGCGGCCATCTCTGGGGGGAGCGGTGCGTTAGGCAGGCGAGACGTGGGAAAGGAAGTAACTCCTGCCAAGCGTTTGGCGCCAACTAGGAGCCAGGCGCCAAGTAGGCGCAAAGAGCCTGACTTTACTGTAGATCGTTCTAGGCCCAGATCTTCATCCAAGCAACAAGAGCCAACTGGAGAAGAGAGAACTCCTGATAGGAGTAAAGCGCCTGCTAAGCGCAATATACTTGCCATTCGAAAGGCGCATTCCATGAGCGATACTCCTACCAAGCCACAGGAGTATTCGGAACTAGATGCGCCTTCCATAGGTCAGGAGTATTCGGAAAGAGATACTCCTGCCAGGCGCCTTGAGTACTCTGACCTCGATACTCCTCCCAGGCGCCAGGAGTATTCTAGACTTTTTACTCCTACCAGGCGCCAGGAGTATTCGAAGCGCGATGCGCCTACCAAGCGCCAGGAGTATTCTGAGCTTAATACTCCTAACAGGCGCCAGGAGTATTTGGAGCGAGATGCGCCTACCAGACGGCAGGAGTATTCGAAGAGTGTTACGACTGTCAGGCGCCAGGAGTATTCCAAACAGGATACTCCTACCAGGCCCCAGGAGTATTCTCAGCGAGATACTCCTGCTAAACGCCAGACGCATTCTCCTCATGAAGAGCTTTGACATCCGACAGGAGTCTAACAGGCGTAAAGCAGTGATACGTGACTCGCCTAATGATAAACGTAAGGAGAGAGTTACTCCTAGCCCCTCTCCTAATAGAAGTGCTTCTTCTTCGGAAAGGAAGAAATCAAGAGAGGAGACAGAGGAGGGAAGGGAGCCTTCTCCTTCCGATCCTATTAATTTAGATGACGTCTCGGAGGACGAAGTTACTAACAGAGAAGGGCTTTCGAATTACAAAGTTCTTTCTGTTCTTCTCTTAGAAGAATATGGAGATGCATTGACTCCAGCCGCTCCTCCTTCTCCTCGCTCTCTATTTTCAAGTACGAAGGCACACAAGTCTTCATCTTTCCAGAAAATGAAGCCGGCCATATCCATGAAAAGGGCCTTACAATCTCTTGACTCCTGGATCAAGACTAAGAAGGAGTTAGGAAGGACGATTTTTTGCATGCCTCCCGCTAAACTAAGGGGTAGGAGAGGCATATGGTACGAAACGGGAGAAAATATGGGATTGTCTCTGCCCGTTTCAGCTGAATCGGACTTCTCCAGTCTCGTAGACTCGTCGAGGAGACATGCCTTAAATTCAGCGAAAGCAACATGGGGTCTTTCGGAAATGGACCATCTCCTCAAGGGACTTTTTCATACCTTAGAAGTATTTAACTTCCTAGATTGGTCCCTTGGGGTTATTGCTAAGAAGTCCCATGAAAAAGAACAACTAAGCCCTGAAACCTTGCATAGCATCCTTACATGCATTGATAAGGCGGTTCAAGATGGATCGGCGGAAGTGTGCTCCCTCTTCGGTGCGGGAATACTGAAGAAGAGAGCGGTTCATAGTGCCTTTCTCACTAAGGCCGTCTCGCCTTCGCAGAAATCCGCTTTGCTGTATGCGCCTCTCTCTGAACATTTATTTCCTTCGTAGTTGGTGAGAGACATTGCCCATTCGCTAACTGAGAAAGCCACTTAAGATCTTTTAAGGCAATCCTCAAGGAAAAATAGACCTGTGGCTAGTGAGGAAAAGAAAGCCTCTAGGCCAGCTCAACAACAGCAGCCCTTTCGAGGAGGCCCGCAGGCTAGATCCATCGTCAGAAGAAAGGCAACGGAAAAAAGGGGAAGATCTGCCTTTCGTCCCTTTAAGAAGGGAAAATGAGAAATCTTTCCTCCAGACACCTGTAGGAGCCAGGTTACAATTCTTTGCGGGAGCATGGGAAGACATAGGATCCGATCCTTGGTCGATGTCAATAATCAAGAAGGGTTATTATATCCCATTCAAGGACAGGCCCCCCTTGACAACATTACCGAGGGAACTGTCAGCCAGATACAGGGACCCTGTTCTGATGGATACTCTTCGTCAAATGGTGGAACAGATGTGGGACAAAAGAGCAATAGAGCTGGTACTGGATCAAAGCTCCCCGGGGTTTTACAATTGCTTGTTTCTCGTAGCGAAAGCCTCGGGGGGATGGAGACCGGTACTGGATGTAAGTTTCGCTGAACAAATTCGCTACAACAACAGAAGTTCAGCATGGAAACGTCTGCTCAGTACTTGCAGCTCTCTGTCAAGGAGATTGGATGGCGTCCCTAGATCTTCAAGACGCATATTCCATCGTCCCGATTCACCATTCGTCGAGGAAGTACCTTCGTTTCATGTTCGAGGGAAGGATCTATCAGTTCAGGGCCCTGTGTTTCGGCCTTTCTACGGCTCCCCAAGTCTTTACAGACTTGAGGAAAAATGTGTCAAAACACCTTCACATGAAAGGGATAAACGTCTCCCTATACCTGGACGACTGGCTCATCAGGGCCAGGTCTCAAAAGCAGTGTCTGGAGGACCTGTCAACAATCCTGGAATTGACAAAGACATTAGGATTAATCGTGAACCTCGAGAAATCTCAGATGGTCCCCGCCAGAAACGTATTCTATCTGGGGATTCAGATGGATTCTCGGGGTTTTTCGAGTATTTCCTTCTCAAGAGAGAGTAAGGAAAGGCTGTGCCACAGTATTGAACTTCTTAGAAAAAGAGCGTACTTCAGCGAGGGAATGGTTGAGCCTTCTGGGGACCCTTTCCTCGCTCGAACAGTTCTTTCCTCTAGGAAGACTACATCTCCGTCCGCTTCAGTTCTTCCTGAGAAGCAGTTGGAGTTGGAAGACAGGACAGCTCTCGGACACGTTTCCAATCTCATTAGAAGTAAAGCAACAATTAAGGTGGTGGTTGACCCCCTTAGAAGAAAACAAAGGAGTATCCTTAGAAGTTCGGAACCCAAACCTGACATTGTTCTCAGACGCGTCGGAGACAGGTTGGGGTGCGACTTTAGGGTCCAAGGAAGTGTCAGGCACCTGGTCGGAAGAGCAGGTGTCATGGCACATAAATTGCAAGGAGCTCTTTGCGATTCACCTCGCGCTAAGGAGCTTCGAGCAGATAGTCAGAGACAAAGTAATACAGATAAACTCCGACAATACGACCGCTCTGGCTTATGTCAAGAAACAAGGAGGAACTCACTCTCTCGCCCTATACGAACTGGCAAGAGATCTGGTGATTTGGGCAAATCAAAGGAACATGGTTCTTCTAACGAGATTTGTTCAAGGGGAGAGGAACGTGAGAGCGGACAGACTGAGCAGGAGGTTCCAGGTCCTTCCTACAGAATGGACCCTCCACTTGGAAGTCTGTCAGACCCTTTGGTATCTTTGGGGGAAACCGCAGATAGATCTATTCGCCACGTTTCTCTCCAAAAGGATAGATACATTTTGCGCCCTGGTAGAAGATCCAGGGCTTATGCAATAGACGCCTTTCTCCTGGACTGGTCAGGGCTAGATGTGTACGCTTTTCCCCCATTCAAGATTCTGGGGAAGTAGTCAGAAAGTGTGGCCTCGAAGGGAATCAGAATGACTCTGATAGCCCCATATTGGCCATCCCGAATTTGGTTCATGGAGGTGATGGAGTGGACAGTGGACTTCCCCAGATCTCTTCCAAACAGGATAGATCTGCTCAAACAACCCCACTTCGAGAGGTACCATCAAAATCTACCCGCTCTTGCTCTGACTGCCTTTCGACTATCGAAAGACTTGTCAGAGCGAGAGGGTTTTCTCGCAAGGCGGCAAGCGCAATTGCTAGAGCCCGCAGATCATCTACTGGGCGAGTGTACCAATCGAAGTGGGAAGTTTTCAGAAACTGGTGCAGGTCGAAGAAGCTGTCCTCTTCCAATACCTCTGTAATCGAAATTGCGGATTTCCTTCTTTTCCTGAGGGAAAAGTCACATCTTTCTGTACCAACAATTAAAGGATACAGAAGTATGCTTTCGTCAGTCTTTAGAAACAGGGGCTTAGACTTGACGAATAATAAAGATTTGCACGATCTCATCCGCTCCTTTGAAACGTCGAAGTCAGTAGAGCCTAGGATTCCGAGCTGGAACTTAGATGTGGTTCTGAAATTTCTGTCCTCGGAAAAGTTCGAACCACCTCATACGGCTTCATTCCGGGACATCACTAGAAAGTGTATATTTCTGCTATCTCTGGCTACGGCTAAAAGGGTCAGCGAGTTGCACGCCCTTGAGTCACGAGTTGGCTTCAAAGAAGATTCTGCGATTTGTTCATTCCAGACTCTTTTTCTTGCCAAAAACGAGAACCCTTCGAATCTCTGGCCTAGGAGTTTCGAGGTAAAAGGACTTACTAGCTAGTAGGCAGAGAAATAGAAAGATCACTTTGTCCAGTTAGAGCACTGAAATTCTATCTGGACAGAAAGAAGCGGTTGGGAGGCTCACAACATGGTCTATGGTGCTCGGTGAAAGACCCCAAGAGACCTATGTCTAAAAATGCTTTGGCCTTCTTTGTTAGAAGTGTAATTACCGAGGCTCATAAGAACTGCCCAGATGACACTTTTAATCTATTAAGAGTAAGAGCTCATGAGGTAAGGGCAATCGCGACATCAATGGCGTTCCAGAGAAATATGTCACTTAAAAATATTTTGGACGCAACCTATTGGAGATGCAACTCAGTATTTGCATCTCATTATTTAAAAGATGTGCGAGTAACGTATGAGAAATGTTTTGTGTCAGCACAGACGGTTCTGGGTAAAGGAGAGAGCACCGATCCTTAAATATGTGTACGTAACCCTCTTGTCGGATGTGTTCTTGTGTTTCCTGTGCATGGGAGTGTCAGATGTCACACTGGCGGCCTTCACTTCGCTTCATTAGGAAATCGAGTGACAGCTGACTATTAGAGGAGTACAAAATTTGTTTGATTTTGTATGTATGATTTTCGAGTTTGTGGTTGTTTGCTAAGAGTTTGGGGATGACTCTTAACAATCTTAGAACTAACACGGGTTAGGATCGGGTGATCGGGATCGGTTGTGTGCTCCTTAAAGAAGGCGTGTTGTCATATAAGCGGATTAGCACCCCTTGACAAATGCCAGTTAGGCTCTGCCGAGTAAGTGGATAAGACCCCATCGACAGACCAGCAAGAACTCTTGGCCACAGATCACTATCTCGCTAAGGCTCTTGAGGTGAAGCAGACTCCTGGGCAGTAGCCACGAAGTCTTCCATCTAATTAGGTAGGAACCAAGGTTTATATATACCTACAACATATGTTGTTTACCTGTCTAGTCAGTAAGTTAGCTGTCTCTTGCCCTCCACCAAAGGGTGTCAATCAGCTATGTATATATCTGACAGGTAAGTTGAATGTATGAAAATGATATTGTTATGATACAATAAAGTTTCATACATACTTACCTGGCAGATATATACGATTGAAGACCCACCCAGCCTCCCCGCAGGAGACAGGTGGAAGAGAGAATCTGATTAGAAAACGGGAATGGTTCCTAGTCCTGCCACCCAGAGCAGGGCGGTAGATCACCTGACCTACCTATAGCGAGTGCCGCGAAATTTGAATTTCTGTCGGGGACGACGGAGTCGATAGCTATGTATATATCTGCCAGGTAAGTATGTATGAAACTTTATTGTATCATAACAATATCATGTTTGTATCAGTGTTGGAACAAATGACAAATTCTACAATAATTTGTATTTTTCCCAACTTACAAACCCCCAACAAAATGTACAATTAATTTCCCTTCTCATGCCTCCCGTCTTTGTTAATCTCTCTCTCCATTTTGAGCATCAACCAGTCATCTCAGGCTATTCACAAATTGGGGTCATCTGGTCCTGTGGGCATCTTTTATGCTAGCTCTTCTCTTAAACAAGTCTACAATAGCCGTCTGCTCATGCACATGTAAGCTACTCCCATCACATGATGTTGTGGGTTTGTATGTTAGGAAAAATAGATTATTGTAGAATTTGTCATTTTGTTAAAATGAAATGAAATGGGCAACCACTGTGCTAATACATCCACCAACGATTTAAAGATAGCTGCCATCTTTATGAGGAAAGAGATTTAAAGAAAATACAATTAAACAATTGATCAACCACTTAGGAAGGAGTTATACAGTATCCCCACAGCTTTAGCCCTTTGGATAATAACAACTATAACTCATGAACTTCCTCTAATCCCAAAATACTATCAATTTCCTGATCAAATTATATTAATTAAAAAATATGCAATAAAGGAAGGGGAGAGAGCGTGAAACAAACAAGGTTTTCATTTAAATAGAATAAAATAATTTCAGTAGTAAAGAACTTGAGCTCAGTCATTGTTGTAGTTGATTTTAATTGACATAGTAATTGTGTTTTTTGTAGGGTTCTTATAATTTTGAATTGCAAAAGATATAGCTCTTAACAGATGTTTTTGTCTTTTTCTTTTCTTTACACCGATTTTTGTTTCTCCAGGGTGCCATTTAAGTATTTAAAGTTCATGTTGGTTCACTAATAAATTCTTATTTGAATAAAAAGTGAACAGATTAGGAATGAATTTGTGTCGAGTTTTGTAACCATTTTCCTTAGGTGTAGACCATGTGTTAAAATAGATTATGTACTTTAGAATAGTGCGCTGTTTAGCTGTATGAAAAGGCAATTCCTTGTGAATGAGTTTTCCCTCTGTGCTGTGAACAACAGCAAATGATAGTGATAGCTCTTACTAGACTTTACCATTTGTGTGAATGCCAATGAAATTTTGAAAAATTATGGTCTTTTTGTTTTGTAAGACTATGTTTAGTTCAATATGTTCAGTATTGTACTTATAACGAAGTTTGTATCCCACTGATTTTGCCAAGCATATCAGGAGTTCATACTTGCTTGTTGGGTTTTGTTACTTGCACTGCTAGGTGATTACTAATTGGAGCATTGTATTCTTTAGTTGGCATACATCCCAATTTTAATAAGTAGTTGGTGTAGGTGTAAATCATAACATCCTTGTCATAGTATATGTAAAATTTTCAGTGTTCTTGTGCTCATAAGGTGGCCTTATTAGTATGGTTTTTTTGTATATAAGTAACTTACCAAAGTGATTACATAGCTATCAATTTCTAGTATTGGCAGCTAAAATTTGAAATTCGCAGTAGCAATTCTTTTGTTTTTTGTAGGTTAACTAGCCCTACCCACTTTCAGGGAAGAAGAGGAACAATTGAGCAGTCTCAATGTGTTTCTGCCGGCTTACGATGAGGAAGTGAGCAGCAGCTGAATTTTGGAATTTTAATTCTTTGCTGGTTTCCTAGTTCTGATGAATTGGTGAAATATTTTTTGCTTTTGTTAGCCTTTCAGCAATTTATATTTAGGTAAGGATTTTGATAAATCCTTGATTTTCACAAATTGTGACTTAATGAATGTGACTTTTTTTAGTAATTTGGACATTGTTGACTAGAACATGAGGTAAAGAGATGAGGGTACACGGTCAGTACAGGAGATACATGATAAAATCATGTGGATGTACAGTAATTTTAAATTGTTATTTTGCTCAAATATTTTCCATATTCATTGTTCAGATAGATAAATTAATAATAAAGCTCTATCTTACTTTACAGGTATTGTTTGTTTATATAATACAGCTTTATTGCAAGTTGCTAAAAGATGAGTCTTGGGGTTTTGGGATGGTTTGGTGTGTGTTTCTGTTTGAAATAATTTTTATTTGTTTTAAAATGATAATTTATCATATATTCTTGTTAGAACTATCAAATTGGGGAGTGAACTGTTAAAATAGGCAGTTATAAGCATTTTACAGTAGTTTAAGGGATATACCTGGATTTATAGCAAGAACACGCATTCTCAGATATATACAAAGAAATATCGGAGTTTGTTTTATAGTGAGGTCAGCTTGGGTACTTTAATCTGTTATCTCAGTGAGCTACTGTACAGTTAAACCTCTTAAAACCAGCATTCTATGGTCCAGGCACTCCTGTGGTTTGGCTTGATTTTAAATCAGCTGCCATTAGTTCATTGCGCCACCACCAGGGTTGTGCCATGTGTTGTTTACAACTTCAAGACTGCAAAAATTATGCCATATCTCCTTTGTTTTTAATTAGAATAATTGTTAGTAATGAAACTATGTGAAGTCAAATATTTTTTTTATTAATCTTAAAGGAGTAAAGGGATTTTGACGGAGGAAAAATCTATTTCTGGGGAGAGACCTGTGTCGCCCGGTGAAAAGGTCCTTCTTACTACTTTTCTGATATAAATAATTTCCAAATATACCAGAGAAAGTTAAACCATTGGTATGCAGAGGTTACTACCCTCGCGCGAGCACCTCAAGGCCGTCGTGTATAAAGAAAGGGCGTGTGAAAGCCACTAAACACAGGTCATCTTCCAATTAGATTATTCCTTCGTCAATACATGGATATGGGGTGTGCCGTTACAGTGGTCTCAACCACACCGCTCCGGCTCCCCCAGCCCCCGCCCGATGCTAGCGCCATCTTACATCCTTCTGTAATGGATTTCAGTAATGGCTTGGAAAGGAATGGGATGGGAAATAGGGTAGGGTTTCACCGGGCGACACAGATCTCTTCCCAGAAATAGATTTTTCCTCCGTCAAAATCCTTTTTCTGGGTCGACCTGTGCTCGCCGGTGAAAAAATACAAGAGAATGCTTTCCAAGCTCATGAATTCAACATTAATACTAAGGATAACAAAAACATAGTTAAAAGATAAATCTTCATTAACTGATTATTACTAGTATATAAACTTAATATCTAAACTTAAGAATAGAACTTATATTATAACTTAATCATTAAATATGTATACATAAATCAAAATGTAAAGTTTCATATACACTTCATAATATAATATATACAAGTAGGATTAAGCACATTCCAAAATTGATCCATATTCTGGAGAGGAAAGCATGATACTTGGATGGCTGAATCTGATCTACCGAGGTGAGAGGCATCGTGGCGAGAGTGGCAGGTAGAAAGGCGAAAGTATAAGGAATGGGATGAAATTGAAAGAGAGGAAAGTTAGTCCGGAGAGATTAAACTCCCCGCCGCTATAGTGGAAAATTTTAAGGCTTGAATATTCCTTAGGTAGTGGCGTTTAAAGACCCGAGGAGATTTCCTCCCCGTATACTTCTTAAGGTCATCAAAATTCATATTTTGAAAATAATTAATTGAAGTAGCTATAGCTCGAATATCATGAGCATGTGGGAAAGATTCCGGGTTAGCCTGTTTTATGAAGTAGAGTATTTGCTGTCTAATACCTTGAATGGAGATAGTACCACCTTGCTCTCTGGAAAATAAAGGACCGGAGGATCGTGAGGAGGATCTAGCTAAAAAGGCCTTAAGAGTTACCACAGGACACAGGGATGTATCCTGAGGTAGAGGTATAATTTTCCAAGGAGACCAATTATTTTGAGGATCTTCATTTTTAGCTAGGAAACTCCTATCCGGAGAGAGCAGTACTTCTCCTGATGGGAGGAAATCTAAGTTCTCAGGATTACGTGAGAGAGCTGCTAATTCTGATATTCTGGCGCCTGAGGCCATGGCTGTAAGAAACAATGTTTTTCTCAGTAGAGAAATGTAAAAGCAAGATTCATTATTAGTGTCCGAGGCTAGTTTCAAAACATCGTTTAAAAACCAAGTGACTTTTTGAGGACGAATTGTAGGTCTAAGTCGTGCACAAGCTTTGGGAATGGACGAAAAATAAGAATCTGCTAAATTAATATTAAACCCGACCTGAAAAATCTTTTTCAGAGCCGACTTAATTGTAGTAATAGTACTAACGGCTAGGCCTTTTTCAAACAAGGTTTTAAAGAATGAAATGGCCAAATTTGGGGTCATTTGAAGAATATCCAAATTCTTTATAAATTCCGCTAACTTCTTAACAGCCGAATCATATCGCCTAAGCGTTGAATCCTTTTTGTCAGATTCTATGAATAAGACGTTCTCCGGATCAATATTTGCATCTTTATGGGCTGCAAATTTCATGAAGTCCACAAAGTTAGGGTGTGAACTATTCTTGAGGAAGCTGACACAGTCTGAGTTTGGACTATTTGTGTCAACTTTGGTTGTGGGATCCGTCTGGGATGGAGTTTCAGCTCTAGTAGGAGCGGAAACCAATTGCTCTTGGGCCAGTTGGGTGTTACTAGGGCTACTGTTCCTTTGAAGGAACGTAGTTTGTGTAATACCTTCATCAGAAGATTCACTGGAGGGAACAGATAAATCTTCTGCCAGTGGTTCCAGTCCAAGGCTAATGCGTCCATGGCATAGGCCTGAGGGTCCAGTTTGTGATTGGTGCATGTCGCAAACAGGTCTACCTGGAGATCTGGAACTAGTCTGGTTATCCACCGAAACGAATTCATGTCTAGGGACCACTCCGATTCTAAAGGTTTGGTCCTGGATAAAGCGTCCGCTATACATTTCTCACTCCTGCCAGATGTGTTGCTGACAGGAACCAGTTTCTTTTTGCTGCCAAGGAAAATATTGCTACTAGAACATGATTCAGATTGGGTGATTTGGAACCTCCTCTGTTTATGCAGTGGACTACCACTGAATTGTCTGAGACTATCCTCACATGACTTGTTTTGTGATGATGCAATTGTTTCAAGGTTAGAAACACTGCCATTGTCTCCAACACGTTTATGTGAAATTGTTTCATATTGAGTGACCAGGTCCCCTGAAATATTTGGTGTTGGGAGTAACCCCCCCAACCACTGAGTGACGCGTCTGTATGAATCGTCACTTGAGGAGGGGGAATTTGTAAAGGAACTGATTTGGTCAGTTTCTTGGACTCTGTCCATGGGAGTAGTCTCTTTATTAATACGGAGGGAATTATAGATACTTTGTCTCTTAAATGTATCTTTGGTCTCTTCCTCCAAACTCGATTGATGTCTTTGAGTTTGGCTTTCAGTAGGACGTCTGTTACTGAGGCAAATTGGAGTAAGCCGAGAATTCTTTCTAAAGCTCGTCTTGATATCCTTTTGTTCTTGATAAATTGTTTTGTTGCTAATGCTATCTCTCTGACCTTCTTGGGTGGAAGGGATAGCTTGTGATCTTTTAAGTCCCAATGAATACCCAGCCAATCGAACTGACTTGCTGGTTGTAGCCGGGATTTTTCGAAATTCAACCGAAATCCTAGATTTTGTAAGAACTGAATTACTTTGTTTGTTGCTTTGTGGCATTCTTCCACTGTGTTCGCCCAAATGAGCCAATCGTCTAGGTAGGCTACTAGCATTATTCCTTGGTTCCTGAGTTGTTGCAATACTGTCTCTCCTAGTTTCGTAAATATCCTGGGAGCAATGTTGAGGCCGAACGGCATCACCTTGAATGCGTAGGATTTTCTGCCTAAGCGGAAGCCTAGGTAGGAAGAGAAATTTCTTGCTATCGGAACATGATAATAAGCGTCTGTAAGATCTATAGAGGTGGTGACGGCCCCACGGGGAAGTAAGGTCCGTACCTGAGAGACAGTCAACATACGGAACTTGTCGCAGAGAATGTAAGAATTCAGTTTGGACAAGTCCAGAATTACTCTCATTTTGGAGGGCAAACTGCCAAGGGTTGTTCTTATCGAACGGTGGAAGTTTAGATGCATCCGGAACTGCCGATGGAGCAGCTTGAGTTCCGGAGTGGAGCAGACCTGCGATCATGTCTTTGATCGGCTTTAGCTGCTCCGCCACTATATCAGTCACCGACTGTGTGGCTGTAGTGGGGGCCGGAGTAGGAGAGTGCATCCTCTCATCTAGCCTTTCATCCACTACTTCTCTAAACCTGGACAAAAGTTTGTCCACAAGGAGGTCAGATTGCATGTCAAGCTCCGTCGTTTTGGATTTAGCGGACTTAACCCCTCTGTCCTTTAGAAGGAGGAGGGGCCTTGGCAGCCGGCGATGAATCATATGAAGTCGATGGCCTAGGGGCCGGAGACGACGCTGATTTCGCCGACGGAGTTGACATCGAAGCCTTAGATGAAGGCTTAGATGCCTTTAAGGGCTTAACCTTGGGTCGGACTGACCTAGAACCTTCCCAAGGTGAAGGAACAGATTTATCAAAACCTAAGAATGATGATGAAGAAGAAGAGGGGGTAGGTGAAATGAAAGAACCTGCCGGAACCTCTACGCCACTTACCTGCTCATCCATCGGTTCCAGATGAATGTCCAGGGCAGCCACATCTCCCGTCAGTTGTTGGTCCTCTTGGTTTGGAGCCATAGCAGCTCGAATGGCTTCCATAATAGGAGCAGCTACTTCCTTATTCACCGCTGCCGATGGAGAACCGGGGAACAAACGGGTTGCCAAGGTACCATCCAGCACATAAGGACAGCGTTGCGGAGCATTGCGGCCGAATCCATAAACCCACTGCCGAAGACTTGCCTTGGCTGTCTTCAAGCTCTCCTCGTCCGCCTGTAAGAGGGAATAGGATTAAAAGGGTCCTATTGACTAGAACTTAAACTAGAATTATGTCTATATTAACATAATAAGAAAGAACCGTGTACACATTTGTTACTTGATCTTACCTCATCGTTCAACAAAATTGAGGTCAATTCAAAGCACAATGAACAAGACTCCGGAAACCAGACCATGTACGGGTTCTGGCCTTCTTCTGCGATGAAGGAAATCGAACAATGAGCGTGGGACCGGCAGACGTCATGCCCCACTGGATTATTGAAGTTCCCTGGACAGCCTTGGAAGGCGCAACGGGTTTTCTGTAATATAATATTTTAAATAAGTACCTACTCTCCCTATTGAAAACTAAACTAACTTAGATAATAGAGCATGCAAGTATTCTTAACCTGACATGCATGAAGGAGGCTTGCCGGAGCTAAAACCACCAAAGGGAGAGAGTGTAACGTATGTTAAATATGTACTAGCAAAAGTAAAATTATTTGGAGGATTCACAATTTTACTCTGTTATATCCCGGAGTTCCGGTGAGCTCCGGAGTAATTAAAAATCCAGTATCAACAAGGTAGATCCATATTGTTTTAGAGAATTTATTCTTAATATTGCTAATCTCCGGTGAAATACACCACCGGAGTAAATACTACCGGAGCTGAGGATGGGTACCATATCAAGAAACAGTAAAGCCTAACGAGGGGAGGTGTGTCCCAATCGTCATGGGCAATGCCAGAGATGATGAACAGAACATCTCATAAAACATGATGAAAATTAAAAAATGTTTCTAATCGCAACCTCTTACAATGACGGAGTTTCCATCGGCTGAGCTCCGGTGAAGGGAGTTCCGTAAGGTAATTCTTATTGAATTACTTACCACTCCACCCTGTCCTTATCCTCCCCAAGCCATGGCGGGGGAAGAAAGGAGGGGGGGCCAATGGTAGGACATGTTGGGAGGAAAACAGGTAGAAACGCAAATGGCGGCCGTTAGTGGTTGGTCTTAACCACGATGTTAATGGACCATTCGTGATAACGTATCGCGGACCACAGAAGATAGAAATACCAATTAAAGTTAATTCTTTGGTAAAAGTCGGGGAAATCTATAGAAAGCGGTTTCCCTGGACAACCTTATATAACTGGTATTAAAAACCTCGTGGTTCACTAGAATACTATATTATCGGTCTGGACCAAGAACAGGGGAGCTAGGCTAACTTATGTTCGAGAATGGTACCACGGACTAGGTCTAGTACGAAAGCAACAATGGAAATACCTTGAATGAAAACATAAAATATGAGAGTCTATCTAGTGTAAAATGAGGCATAACCTTAACACGTAGCCAAGCTTAAAGTACTATAAGGCAACGAAAAGAGGGGGAGTAATCCAGCCTCTCTCGAACACGGAAGAGGGAAATTTTCCCAAATTCCGTATAACCTATGTACTTAGACCTGTTAAGATAGTACTTAACTGTGTCTAACAAAAGGGGGAAATAATCCAACCTTACTAGCAATAGAATTCAAGCGGGCTACTATAAGGCAACTGAAAAGAGGGGGAGGTATCCAGCCTCTTTCAGCACTAGACAACAGGGATTACGATTCGTATATGAACGAAGATGCTCTCATAACAATAAACTATAAAAACAAACAATAAAAAGATAGTCACAATCAAATAAGAGGAATAAGCGAGGAAGGGAGGTCTATAGACTAAAACGGCAAGGAAATTCTTTCTCAACGCCGCAAAGTTAAATTGCATGGACATGCAAAAGGTTAATAAACACTGAAATCTCCGTACTGTCCAAAGGAGCTCTCTTCCTCGCTTAATCAAGACTATCTAAAAATAATAACGGGACTCGTGACGTCCTATACATTGAAATACGCTAATACGAACAGTGTCATGTAAATTAAACTGAATTATAAGTGGATCAGTAATAAAACTGTGAGACATACGATTCGAATCTAACAGTAAAGAAGGATGCGAATAGCAAACTCAAAATACACGTAGGGGTAGACCGAAACAAACATGCTTTGTTTACGATCGCGTTGTTTGCACATGGCCGATACCATGCTCATATAAAAACCCCAAAATTACGTGAATTATACCAATTCATTATCTGTTTTTAATGAAAACAGAAATTGTGGTACTTAACATTGGTCCAGGTGAAGGTAGAGCTTTAGCCATGATGAAATAAATCCAAAAATAGCGAAAAAACACTGGCACAATTTCAAAGTGTACGGTGCGCACGAGTCCAACAAGAAGGATGAAAGATGGCGCTAGCATCGGGCGGGGCCTGGGGGAGCCGGAGCGGTGTGGTTGAGACCGCTGTAACGGCACACCCCATATCCATGTATTGACGAAGGAATAATCTAATTGGAAGATGACCTGTGTTTAGTGGCTTTCACACGCCCTTTCTTTATACACGACGGCCTTGAGGTGCTCGCGCGAGGGTAGTAACCTCTGCATACCTATGGTTTAACTTTCTCTGGTATATTTGGAAATTATTTATATCAGAAAAGTAGTAAGAAGGACCTTTTCACCGGCGAACACAGGTCGACCCAGAAAATATTTATTATAAAATATCCACTTGAGAAGGCTCTACCAAGTCAAAACTTTTAATCTCAACAGCGAGATATTTGGCATGCACAAATTCCTTACTCTGTGTGTGCTTGACATAATTGATACAGTTTTGATAATTTCTTTTTATGTAACTGTGTATTTACCTATTCGGTATGCCACCGACGAGATCATAAGATGCTAGAGGTAAGAAGCACAAGCATAAATCTTTATCTATGCTAGAAAATGTTTTTTCATTAGCAAATAGTTTGGTCTTCATTTACCTCACTAGATGGCGTTGGTGTGCTTTGTTTACGTTTTGACGGTGACATTCAAGTGCACTGTGATTGCCAAAATTCATCCATGATTTTTTTCTTCCCACTATCCTCTACAATCAAAATAAATGACAAAGAAACTAATAACAATAATTATGAGATACAAAATTTAGGATATGAAAGTCACTGATGATGATATGCAGATTCTGAGAAGTTTAGTACTGTAAGGGACTTACGATTAGGCTAACTCAGGAATGTAGGCTAAATGTGTTAAATAAAATACACCAAAGAAAATTGTATAGTATAACGTTATAAAATGATGAAGTTGTAATATATGGGTAATAATAAAATAATAAAAGCAGTATCAGAATGTAGCCAAGTAGTAGGCCAAGTCAGAAACTAGGCTATTTGTATGTGGAATTTACCTTGCAAGACTATGTTTACCCACAGGCTTAATTTTTTAGGTATGTGTTCTATATTCTGTGGTCCGGCAATGGCCTGGTCCCAAGGTTTCTGGATTTAAGAGGTTAAACTGTATTTGCATCCCACTAATTAAGAGAAATGGAAATAGTATATAGTAAGTAAAGTACCTTAGGTCCTTTATCAGTGGCTAGCATGCCGTTGGGGGAGGAAACATAGGAAGCATCTCTTCCAGCCTTTCTTTGCCTTGAATCAGGGTGTCGAGTTATAGGGGAGTTTAGGGGTATAATTTCAAATTTTAACTGCCGTTTCTAGAAACTGATTGCTATGTAATTACTTGGTAAGTATATAGAAAACTTTATTTTATAAACATTTCATTTTCCATTTTCAGATCCAAATTAAATCATAATGCTGCATTTATACAGCTTCCAATTGGTTTAGAAGGAAACACCAAAGGTATAATTGACCTGGTTGAACAAAGAGCTCTCTATTTTGAAGGAGATCATGGGTGAGTTAAAGTTTGAGTAAGTTCTTCAGCTTATGCATTGTTTGCCTTGGCATGGTAATATTAATATAAATACAAGTGGAGGTTAGTGAATTATAAAGTAGTTAATGACTTCACTGGGTTACATTCTTAGACTCATAAACTAACATAAAATCTTTTGTTCGTCTGAGGTAAAAATACATGTACTCATCGTCATTAGCATTTTTACATTAGGTATGTTATATGAGTTCTCTTCACTCTCTTGTCTTGAAGGCAATTTCTACCAAATTTCATCTGGTCTTGATGTTTTCTGTGATGTCTTGGATCATCTATTTGGTGTTACTTTAATATCTGCCTCATAATAGAGACACTTGCTGCTAACATAGATGCTGTACAACTACCCAAGGTTAGGGGAGATTCTGATGTTTGCTACATATATGGACATTTAAAAACTCGCAAAGTGCTACATCTATGGAAGTTTAAAAACCTACAAAAGCCAATATCCCTCTCTACCCCATAGAAAGCCAATGCCAGACTCCTACCTACCAGCTGGTCGAGACTGTAAACAAGATTTGACTCCCTACTTGCCTATTGAACTCAGCACTGCTTTGTTTGTAGTTTCTCCTAAGGCTTTGCCCTGCACCCTTCTAGGTTATCATCACATCATTAGATGTGGAGAGTCTCTTCACCAACTTGCCCGTAGATGAAACAAGTCAAAACTCAATGCCGGAAATATGATGAAAGCCTTGAACAAGTGGACAGTACCAGTAATCAGATATAGCGCAAGAGTCGTGGAGTAGATGAAAGCTGAACTCCACAGCATAGACCAGAAAACCGGGAAACACATGAAAATACACAAAGCACCTACACCCAGGAGCAAATATTGATAGACTTTACATAACTTGCAAGGAAGGAGGGAGAGGACTACTAAGCATAGAGGACTGCATCAACATCAAGAGCAGAGCACTGGGACAATATCTGAAAAAACCAGTGACTTAGGAATGCATGGGAAGAAGGACTGATAAAAGTAAATGAAGACCCTGAAATATACAAGGACAGGAGAATGACAAACAATGGAAGTATGGCACAACAAACCAATCCGTGGATAGTACATGATACAGACTAAAGAAGTGGCCAATGATGAAACATGGCAATGGCTACAGAGGGGAGGACTCAAGAAGGAAACAGTAGGAATGCTAACAATGGCACAAGATCAGGCCTCAAGAACCAGATACAGGCGGCCCGTGGTTAACTGCGCAATCACTCAGCGGAGAATCGGTTTTACGGCTGTTGTCAAAAATATTCCTTAAAAAAATAAGGTATTTTTAGGGCACAATTTTCAGTTAACAGCGCCGCCAGCGCCGTTGTCTAACGAGTTCATACATTTGTAGAAATGCTGTTTAAACCTTAAAGGTTATGCAAATTATATTAAAAAATTTTATGGAGAGTTATTACATAGGTATTAGGGTAAAATATATGCCTCTGACGCTGTTCTATGCTGAAAATATCGGGTTACATAAGTGCAAATTTAGCTATGGATGTGTCGATTTATAAATGTTCATGCTTTCATGTTTAAAATGTGTATGAAAATGTATTATGTATAGTGTATTTTTGTTTCTGCTCAGAAATATGATACGCTTTTGAAACTGCCCTTCACACGTTATCAAATACGATGTTTTTTCATGCTCTTTCTTGTGAGCGCCGCCTGCCACTCTTCCGAAATATTGAGTTAAAAAAAGGTGGAAATTAGCGATCAATGTGTCGATTTTATAAATGTTCATGCTTTTATGTTTAAAATGTGTATGAAAATGTATTACATATAGGGTATTTTTTATTTCTGTACAGAATTATGATAAAAAGGCAGCTTTTGAAACTGCCCTTCATGTTATCAAATACGATGTTTTTTCACATTCGTTCTTGTAAGCCGCCGTCTGCCGCTCTTCCGAAAACATAGTTAAAAACAGTGCAAATTTAGCGATCGATGTGTTGATTTTTTAAATGTTTATGCTTTTATGTTGAAAATGTGTATGAAAATATATTATGTATAGGGTATTTTTATTTTTGTACATAAATATGATACAAATTAAGGCAGCCTTTGTAACTACGCTCCATTTTGTCAGGGGATGTTTTTTCATGTTCGTTCTTGTCTGCCACTGTTCAGAAAAATGCATGGTGTTATTTTATTAATTATGCATCTTTTCCATAAATCATTTGAAAAGTCATACATTACTTCACTGTATCCAATAATATTGTATGTATTCTCATATTACTGTATTATAAAATACTACGGCAAATCTAAGCCAGTTTTCTGTGGAGCGGCCAATGTTGTGGTTTGAAATCAGCTGATGGCGAATACGAGTTTGTTTCGCCATCTTTAACGCAATTCTGAGCGAATTCTCTTCCTTCTATGTAGTTAGCATAAACGAATATCTAGATACTTGCCTTATATGAGACAAGGTTATTATCTTTATACAACGTGTTTTTAGGTGGAAATATGAATTGAATATGTCTTGTTGTGAATGCGAACTACTTTTTTTTTTCGTTAACAGATTACGTTGGCTGCATGTTCATTGCGTAAAAAAATTGTGTGATTCCTTTCGCAATAGTAATCCTTTATATCATCGTAATACGAACTTTACGTTATTTATCTTATATTGGCGTGAAACCAACAGTAAAATGTGTTCTTTCAAGCACAGTAGTTTTGATTAAAATGAGTTTATCTCAATTTTATCTACGGTTGTGTTTGATGGCATACGTTTACTGGATTTATCCTTGTTGCCGATGTACGATAATAGTCATAAGCAGCTTGAACAGTGTTCTCAGCTTCAGTTATAACTAGGTTTAAATTTAACAGTATATTTCCCGATTGATCTTAGATCTATATTGATCTTTGATCTATAGCGAATAAAGTTATTACATTAATATATCTCAGTTCTATTCTACATTACGCCATTTATAATAACTACGGTAATAGTGTACTGTAGTACGATGATTGAAATACAAGCCAAACGGATGTTATCCAGTTCGGTTGTACGTAGGAAAAAAAAAAAAAAAAAGTAGTTTCTCGTTCAGTTGTTCATGGCTGTCACATGTTCATGCAACGAGTATAACGTTAAAACCATACTTTCATCATTCTCTTTTGCTGTTATTGAACTTATGTAACTAGAAGATGAATAAACTTAGGCTATTGTAATTTGGTCTCTCATAAAATCGGACTATCGTAAGACGAATTATCGTAACTTAAACACTACAGCTACCTGCACACTGTATAAACCTTATTATATCTTTACATACTCTAGACACTCAAAGGATTAAAGCTAGGCTTTTTCACTTTACAGTATTTATATGCAATTGCTAATTACTGTACAGTAAATCTATAGTACTATACTGCATAAATATAATTTTGCTTATTGCGCCATTGTGGGATTACAGTGCCTTTGACTGGTCTAGAGTTTCGAAAGAAGGTGTGCAGCGGCCGTAGGCTTTAAAATCACTTAGCATCGAAAATCACCCAGCGTCGGCGGCCAGGAATGTAACCCCTGCCGCTAACTGAGGGCCGCCTGTATATTCAAAGAATGATAGATGAAAGTAATCTCTCACCCATACGCAGGGAGTGTAATATGAAAAACAAGACCATAAACCACATAGCAATTGTCCGGTACTTGCACAGAACCAGTATAAAAAGAGGCATGATTCAGTAGCAAAAGTCCTCCACTAGAGCCTGTGAAAGAAGCACCAGCTACCTTGCAGTAATAAGTGGTACAAGCACCAACCTGAGGGAGTGATAGAAAACAACCAGGCAAAGATCCTCTGGGACCATGGTATTAGAACAGATAGGGTGATATGTGCAAATAGACTAGATGTGAATGAAGTTTTGGTTGACAAAATCCGGAAAACAGTATCACTCGTTGATGCCGGAATACCATGGGGCACCAGAGTACATGAGAAAGAGAAGAAAATAGATAAGTATCAAGACCTGAAAATAGAAATAGGAAGGATATGGGATATGCCAGTGGAAATTGTACCCATAATTATAGGAACACTAGGCACGATCCCAATATCCCTGAAAAAGATCCTAGAAATATTAGATGCTGAAGTAGCTCCAGGACTCATGCAAAAGAGTGTGCTCCTGGAAACAGCACATGTAGTAAGAAAAGTGATGGACTCTTAAGGAGGCAGGATGCAACCCAGAACCCCACACTAAAAAACCACCCATTCGAATAGGATGACTTTGATAGACCCCAAAAAATAATAATAATGATAATAATATATTGTGTTAAATGTTATTGCTGGATCAGCTGCATACAATTTATATAGTTTTTTCTCTTTCTAATTGAATTTTCAGTATTACAGCATTCTGTCAGTAACTCACTGATGTTTGTCAGTTTTGGAGAGAAAAGCAGTTGCAAATCAGTGAAATTTTATTTCTGATGAATACACTCTTATCACTTACAGAGTACTACATAATGCCAGTAGTAACTGAAATCTGGTATACATTTTCTGTGAAGTTGTTAATCTTCAGTAGAAAATCTTTGTTAACATTTATTTTAGGTCACAGTTCACTCAGGCTCTGATGATGGCTCGCAAGATATGCTCTCAAGTCAAAAACTTATGGTTGATGATCTGGCTGCTGCAGCCTTGCCAAGCAGTGAGGCTAGCACATGATGTCACTATGTGGTATTACCTGATGAATATTCTAATTGGTCGCTGGGTGGCTTAGAGAACCTTGTGTTTTCTGGTCGGGACTGCCAGTTCTCGTGGTGTGTCTCAGGTATATGTGCAATAGGTCACTTAATGCTGGTGGACAGGAAGAAGACATCCAAGTTGTATTTTTTTTTTTTTTTTTTTTTTTTTTTGTGTGTGTGTGTGCTGTACTCGGAGTTCTTTTAGGAGCTGTAGGCATCTTGGGTCATAGACCTTCCCAATTATTTGTGTGTTCCCCACTGTTGGATTCCTTGTGGTGATGGGCTTTGTTGTGGATTTTTATCATGCCTTTTTGAACTTTGCAAGAGATCCTCTTTGCCAGTTTCATGGTGGTCATAGCAATATAGGAGCCAGGACATCCATGGGCTGGGCAAATGAAACTTTATACTACCACATTTCTGGAAACCTGATTATAAAAAACTGCTCAACTTCACTGACTTGGTATACTGTGTCAAATGCCCATTCCTGGGGTGTCCAGGCTCCTGTGTTGTTATATTATTTTAGTCTTAATGCAAATATAAAATTAATCATTATAAGATACAAATATAAAATTTATCATTACAACTGACTTGCATCCTAAGATTGTCCATTTGGCCTAATTCTGAGCCTTAATGCATGAGGACTAAATTATTCAAGCCTTGAGGTAAGATGGGAAAACAAAAATAATTTATGTATTTACATATATAATTTATATCAAGAATAGTTCATAGACAATACAGACAGTAAGTAGTTGAGTTGAAATGTACTTGAGCACAGAAAACCCTGAATGCATTGGCGAGGCCGTGAAAACTTGGAGGACTCCACTCAAAGAAGCACTGGCAAACAAAGCAACCGGCTTGAAAGGAGAGCAAAAGCATATACTGTCCAAGGCGGTCAAAGAAAGACTGATGCGTCACGAGGTACTGTGCTTAGTTGGTGACCAGCAGCCATCCACCTTGTTTAAGCTTGAGTTGCCAGATGTCACAGATTCCCTGCTTACAATCTTTGATTGTTTTAATCGGTTTCTAGTTGGCACAAGAAGATTTATCCTATTGCTAGGACTGAGGGTTTGTTAGCTATGGAAAATACAAATATTAAAAATTTAACATATTCAGCAGAAAAAATTAACCAATGAAACCAATACAGGCAGCCCGCTATTACTATTGGTATCGCTCAGCGGCATTTTGGTTTTACGGCGCAAGTTAAATATACTATTAGTAACTGGGTTTTACCCTCTAGGGTTTAAAGTGCCGTTGCCTGGTTATCAGTGGCCTAGGCTAAGCGCCGAGAGAGACCCTCATCAAATACAAACGTAAGTTAAGTTAAGTATATCTTAGTTTAACCAGACCACTGAGCTAATGAACAGCTATCTTAGGGCTGGCCCGAAGGATTAGATATTTTTACGTAGCTATGAACCAATTGGTTACTTAGCAACGGGACCTACAGCTTATTGTGGGATCTGAACCACATTATATCGAAGAATAGATTTCTATCACCGAAATAAATTCCTCTGGTTCCACATTGGCCGAGCCGAGAATCGAACTTCCGACCACCGGATTGGTATTCGAGTGCGAAATCCACTCGCCAGCGAGGGACTAATACAAACGTAACAAATATGCATCTTTCCCTCTGTTCTTTTAAAAAGTAAGCCTTTACTTCGCTGTATCCAATAATACTCTCTGTAGTCTTGTATTACTATTTGTATTATAAAATACAAATAAACTGATCATGTTTTGATTTGAAAAAATCAGCTGTGGCTGTAGGTAACATTATTTCACTGTATTAAATTCAATTCAGAGCGATTTTCTTGTTTCTATTTAGCGTAAATTAATCTCTCGAAACTAGTATTCATATGTGACTAGGTTATTTTTTGTTATATGAAGTGTTAAGTTGAAAATTGACTTGAATACGTGAACTACACTTAGTTATTTATTTATTTTTTTTTTTTTTGTTAATAGATGGTGCTGTTGTCTGGTTATCAGTACTTGCGTCTTTGCCTAAGAGCAGAGAAACAATCATAAAATACAAATATAACGAACATGCATCTTTTCTTAGGCTCTCTTAAAAAGTTATGCTTTACTTCACTGTATCCAATAATACTTTATGTATTTTCATATTGCTATGTATACATGTATATTATAAAATACAAACAAAGCAATCTATGTTTCGGTTTGGAAAAATCAGCTGATGGCAGAGGCAGGGTTATTTCTCCTTATTTAACTCAATTCAGAGCTATTTTCTTGCTTCTATTTAGCATAAGTGGGTTATTTTTTGAGATATGAAGTGCTTTTAAGTTGAAATATGACTTAAATTGGTGCGTCTTGTTGTGAACTCGGATTGTTATTTTTTTTCGTTAATAGATGGTGTCGGAAGCATGTTATTTTGTGTAAAAAAACTTATCAAGTTTGTTATTTTCATTCTATTTCATAATAATACAATACGTATTTATCTATTATTGGCGTGAAAACAACAGTAAAATTTGTTCTTTCATGGCCAGTAGTTTTTATTAAAATACTTTTTTCTCCACTGTTATTTGCGGAAGAGTATCCATGTTGCTGATGCACGATAATTTAAAGTCATTAGCAGTGTGAACAATTTGTAATGCAATACACTCCCTGAACACCTAAATTATCCTTGGTCAATGACCAGCCCAAATTACATCCTCACAAAACTTACTCATCAATTGAGTAATTAACTGACATTGTCACCAATGCTGTAGGTAAACTGTCTTCTGAGTTACCTGTGAACAGTTGGCAACACTGCTGTATGTACCAGCCACCATCGGCCTACCCTTCAATTGCTTACCGTTCACTCAACGGTCTAGATGTATCTTGTCGCTAGCGAACTTTTTCGGTCTCATTAGCCTGACCCTCCCAGCTTTGCAGTGGATGAGTTTGATTGACAACTTTGGATTTATTTTGGATTACCCCGTTAAATTGACTCTTTGGATTTGATGATGGACAAACTTCAAAAGGAATCTCAGCCATCCTGTTCTCCTAAGCCTTCTATGACTGTGCTTTTGGAACAACCTACCGCTGGAGATGTCGGAGCTCCTCGTTCCTGCAGCTAATTCAAGAGAAGGATGAGTACCCTAAAAAATGACAGACATTCTCTTTGTATAAGCTGTAGAAAGGTGCAATGTAATCTTAGACAGAGGTGTGACGAATGTAGGGATTGGTCAATCAATTGGGTGGAGGATCACCTCCAACATAGAAAGTCCTTAGCTTAAAAAATCAAGTGTAAGGTAGAGACGGGAGAGATAGGAAAGGAGTATCTAGAGTCTAAATTATTCCGGAAACTAGAAGATAGACTTTCAGCAAGTATGACGAGTTTGTTTGCAAGCTTTATGAGTAAAATGAGTGAGAACAAAGATACTTATTGTTTTGTTTCAGCTCCTCTGGCTGTTCCAGAATCAGCCCCACAGGGTGCTGGGGGTAATGGAGATCTGCAAGCCTCAAAGATAGGATCTGCTGCCCCCCCTCCCCCCGCTATTCCGCGTCCACCTGCTTGTTGATGGTATCTGCTATTCCGTGTCCATCTGTTTGTTGTTGGGTGCACCTTTGAGTATGGGTACGTCCAACCTATCTTCCACCTATTCAACCTAGGCGGTTGGCACTCCGTTGGTGGGACTGAGTGTGGCTTCTTCACACTTTCATTCTCCTTTGACTTCTTTCTCAACTTTTCTTGAGGATCTGGCTGTTCAGTTGTCTAAAGCAGGTGGTGCTGGTTCGGGTGTGGTGTCGGGTCTTCTGGGGGTAAGTCCCTCTACATTTATGGATGTTTCATCGGCTTCGGACCTTCATCCGAGTGGGACACTTTCAACCGAGAACAGGTGGTTCAGGTATTGCGGCTTCGCTGCTCGCAGGTGCGAATTCTGGGCACCAATTGGTGTTGTGTGCAGGTATTGCATCACAGTCAGTGTATGAGAGGTTCGGCTCAGCCAGGAGTGGCTTGGCTACCGGTTGTGCAACCATTTCTCATTGGCGGAAGGGTTGTGCACCCGGATGTTTGCAGCTCTGGTGCTGTGGTCACAGGTGTACTTGGGTTATGTTTTGCACACCCGTTCTTGGGGAGTGCGTTGGAGACAGGCGTTTCTTCTTTGCAGTTTGGCGATGATGGTTTTGTGCAACCTTTGGAGGTTGGCTCCTGTGTAGGTACAGATATTTTAGGCAAGGTATCGAGGTATTCTAAGGTATTGGGTTCCCCTTCTTTGGGGTTAGGTTCTCCTGGTGGTCGTCCTGTCTCTTTTCATGATTCGGCCCGACTGGACAATCCGGATGTTGAAGGTTGTGTAGAGGACGAAGAACAATTTCAGGAAGTTGCCTTTCCTCAGGCTACTTCAAATGATTACAAGCAGATGATAGAATTCATTCACTTACTATATCCGCAGTCGAAAGCTCCTGAGGATCCGGTACGCCTAATTAGGCAATGCATTCTACAAAACCTGTGGCTCCTCAAACATCTAATAAGTTAGTTTGGTTCGGTTGTGTCGAGCAGGCTTTGAGGGAGGTGGACACCAGGTTGGCTGCGCTCATTAGTTCAGGTAAGCAGAATTTGACCTTGCTTCCTGTTTGGAATGGGTTGTATGGTGTAGTGGGTAACCCTTCAGCCGGTAACAGAGTGCCTCAGAATAAATCGGCGGAGGCTCTTCTGTCTAGAGTTCCTTTGTCATCTAGGCTAGTAGGGGTTTCTTTGCGGGAGTCTAATTTCTTGGAAGATACATTCTGCCATCAATCAGAAGCGTTATCACATTCTATGTGGATGTTTTCTGGCCTAATGGGTTTCTTGAATCGGGACGGGTATGTGCCATCAGATCTGTTTTTTATTTGACAATCTGATAACTTTGGTGTCAATGGGGTTGGCGTATCAGGCTAATGTGTCTGCTGGGTGTACTATGTTCTTTGGGAAGAAGAGAGACTTATATCTAAGCCATCTGCCCCCTCATTTTCCGGACATCAATAAGAGGGCTCTGTCGTGGGCTCCCATTCCACTCAGTGATACCTTGTTCAAGGAGGAGGAGGATGTGTTGCTGATGTTGAACTGCGTTTCCTCGACTTTGGATGTAGAGTAGCAACAAGCGATGATCTGGGTCGTGGCTCAAGGTACTAGATCTAGAGGTTCTAGAATGCCTTCCCCAAGGAAGTGTTCCAGTTCCAGGTCCCCGGTTAGGTCACCAAAGAAGGTTTGTTTCTCTACTAAGGGTGCTTCTGCAAGTTGTTCTTCTGCTAAACCTAATGTGGTGAAAAGGGGTTTTCGCAAGTAGTAGACTTTTCCTTCGTCTGTACAAATAGGTTGTCTCTCCCCTTTGCAGACATCTGGGAGAAGTGGGGAGCAGAGAGTTGTGTGGTCGAGGTTTTGACGATTGGTTACAGGGTCCCTTTCCTTGTGCCGCCTCCTCTGTCCGACTCAGCAGTGTATCTTCCCAGTTATTCTCCATCGTCCATCAGAGGGACAGCTTTGGCAAAGGAGATTCGTTCCTTGTTAGAGAAGGGAGCAATAGAACCTGCTCTATGTCTCCGGGTTATTACAGTCTGATGTTTGTTACAGCCAAAGGCAGAGGGTCTTGGAAACCCGTCATAGATCTTTCGGGGCTCAACCGCCTTGTTGTTCCGACAAAGTTTCATAAGGAAACTTCTCAGTCTGTGCTGAGTTCAGTCCAGAGAGAAGACTGGATGGTTTCGGTGGACCTCAAGAACGCTTATCTCCAGATTCCAATAAATCAAGAATCTCGGAAGTTCTTTCAGTTCTTGGGTCTATCAGGAACATTCCAGTTCAAAGTCCTCTGCTTCGGTCTCACCACAGCACCTCAAGTATTTTTGAGGGGTGATGTCTCCTGTTTCGGGAATCATGCTTCGTCGAAGTTTCTGCATGAGAAGATACCTCGACAACTGGTTAATTCAAGCTTCATCTGAAGAAGAAGCTTTTCAGGCGAGGGATTTTTTTGCTGGAATTACAGTGGTCCCCCTGTATTTGCAGGGGATGCGTACCAGACACCCCCCCCGTGAATGTTTAGAACTTGCGAATAGTTGGAACCCCTATAAAAACGCTAAAAACGGCCCATTTTGGTAGGTAAAACTCAAGATGAACACACTGAAAATTTTTATACCTGGTTTTTTAATAGTTTTATCACAAAAAGTGGAATTTATGGTGAAATTGATTAAAAAACCCAGGAATTTCTGGATATTTATCACAGAAAATTGCTCTGAATAGGTGAATGTCCTGCAAATAATGGATAGATATGGTCCAGAGAGAAATCTGTGAATATGTGAGTCCGTGAATCCGGAGAATGCGAAGACGGGGTCAATGTATGCCGAACACTAGGTATTCGGATAAACATACAAAAGATTTCTCTAACCCTATCTCAGGCTATGACCAATTTGGGAATGAACATTCAGGCTCATCCTTTGAAGGTTTTCCTGACGCAGAAACGTGTGCCGGTGGTCTTGTGCCAGCTGGAAGCTTTCATGTTGGTCAGAGCTCAGCCAGTGAGTGTGTGGAATAGCCTTTTAGAGAGAATGTCTTCCCTCTCTCTTCTGATTCCAGGATCTCATCTCCAGATGCGCTCTCTGCAGGCATGTTTCAGGAATCGCTGGGGCTTTCAGGAAGAGATCACAGTGGTAATTTGGGACGATTCTTGCCTAAAGGATCTTCTGTGGTGGTCAGAAGAACATCGTCTGACCATCGGCATGAACTTAGCCCTCCCAATTCCAGACGTTCATCTGTACACAGATGTCTCAGATCAAGTTAGGGGCCAACCTTAGAGGAAACTCAGGCCAGTGACCTTTGGAGGTATCTGGATCGTGGGGAATTGATCAACTAATGAGAATTAAGAGCAGTAGAGGAAGTACTAAAGTATTTTTCAGATCTGATAAGGACCAAACTGGTAGCACACTTTTCAGACAATGTAACAGCAGTGACGTACCTGAAGAAGGAAGGGGGGAACAAGATCGTCGGTTTTAAACTGTGTAGCTCAGCGAGTACTTCGCTGGTGTGAAATTTGCAAGGTTTCTCTCATTCCACAGTTTGTGGCAGGAAAGCTCAATGTTCTGGCGGACGTGTTGAGTTGCTCTTTAGAGGTTCTACAGGGCGAATGGAACCTAGTACAGGAGGAAGTGCAACTCTTGTTAAGAAGGTGACCAGCAACAGTGGATCTCTTTGCAACAAGGCTAAATTTCCTACTTCCAGTGTATTGCTCTCCAGTGGAGGATCCTATGTCTTGCAGAATGGATGCGATGTTGCACTTGTGGAACAACCTCCAGGTTTATGCCTTTCTCCCTTTCGGAATGATCCATCAAGTTCTCGTAAAACTAAGGAACAGTTGAAATACTCAGATGACTCTAATTGCCCCATTCTGGCCCCAGAGACCTTGGTTTCTGGACCTTCTGGAAATGCTAACAGAACCTCCAGTGCTTCTTCCAGAGAGGAAAGATCTTTTCAGACAGCTGCACTTCCAATATTTCCACCGGAACCTCCGAGTGCTGAAGCTAGCTGCGTGGAGACTGTCAAGCAAGCAGCATGTCCTGCAGGTCTATCTAAAGCAGTGGCTAGACAACTCTCTTGCTGTCTGAGAAGGTCTACGAGGAAACTGTATCAAATCAGATGGGCGATGTACTGAAATTGGTGTTGAAAAGAAGGACACAGCATTTCTCACCCAAAAATAGCAAAAGTAGCAGATTTTCTCCTGTTCCTAAGGAGAAGTAAACTATTGTTGTACTCCACAATCGCAGGTTATAGGGCCATACTTAGCAGCGCTTTTAGGTTCCACCTACCAGACATATCAGACAGTAGGATTTTGCACGATCTTTTGAGATCGTTTAGAATTGAACTCCCTATTTTTCTTTCGGGCCCCATCATGGGATTTAGTGGCGGTTTAGAGGTCATTAAGTTCTGTGGCTTTCAAACCATTAGAGGCATTACTGCTAAGGGAGTTGATGAAGAAAGTATTGTTTCTTGTCGCTCTTGCCATGGCTAGGAGAGTCGGAGAGATACAAGCGGTAGCCAGATCAGTTTCTTTCTCGGGGCAAGACATTTTTCTTTCTTATCTTCCAGAGTTCATAGCCAAGTTGAGGTCAGAGTTAAATCCTTTGCCTAGGGCGTTTAAGGTTTCTTCCTTAGAAGAATTCGTCGGTGGCAATGAATTGGAAATGCGACTGTTTCCTGTACGAGCCTTAAGAATCTATTTGTCTCACATGGAGAAGCTTGTCGCTCATCCTAGAACTCTGTTTGTGTCTCCTAAGAATCCATCTAGATCCATCTTGATGAATGCTATTAGTTTCTTTCTGCGGGAAGTACAATGTTGCCATTCACCATTTATTCTAGACCTGTGTGACCCCAATTAACTATTCATTTATAATATGTAGTCAGTATTCCTAATTTACTTTTTTTTTTATATATATCTGACTTTATTTTCACATACATATATAAAAATATATAAATTTGGCATTTTTTATATGAATTAAAAAGAAAATTGGCATATGTATTAAAAAGAAACTTGACATATGTAAGATTTATAAGTTATCACACATCAATAATGGTCTCTTGAACATATGGCATTCAGGCGCTTAGTGTAAGTAAGAAAATTATAAAATGTAAAATAATTTTTATGATTGTATCCTATTTGCCAACTCTTATTTCTCTGATAACATGGTTGGTTTGCCTGTTCGTGTTAAAACATAATGAAATGTGTTTCATTATTATTCGGACAAAACTCTGTAAAGCCTCCATAAAATGAGGAATGTTTTTTGCAGTTTTATTTTTTTACTTTTTATAATTGAATCTGATTTTCATATTATGAAAAGTTTTTCTAACCTAATTAATACATATACAGAATATAAAAAAAGAAATGTGGTCTGCTCTATATATTTCATAAA
>NC_061087.1:455551-498453 GCF_015104395.2 Macrobrachium nipponense
ATATATTTCATAAAGTCTTGGAGAATATTGTTGCGTGATTGTACGGTGTTATAATTAGATTTAGATTTTGTTAATACACCATGCTGACATAACACAAGTATCTTTGATTACTATAGTCTTGCTATACACCTGTAGTAAAATTTACCAGTAAACTCTTTTAACATAGTGCAGTTTTACTTTTGTCAGCAACTACTGTTCCCTTAAAGTATGGGTCATTTGAGGAGAGGGAAATAATGGGTTACATTGGCACACAGGATTCAGGTCACTAGTTTGTTGAATCATCTACCAAAGTCTGCTGATATGGGTATGAATCTTGTGACTTGGTATTTTTTTTATGATACTTTTGTTTTTATATTAGGAAATTATTCTGAAAATTTTGTAATGATCAAATCAAAATGAATGTATTTACTCTTCTTGTAAAAATAACAGTAAATGTCAGATTTATAAATTAATCAGTTAAGAAGGTTTTATCTGAATCTTCGTATGCAATTTTTCCAGTTATCAATTTTTTAAAGAAATGGAAGTTATTAGCCAAGTTTTAGTTAATTTAAGACAAATCTTTGGGCTGGCTCCAGGTGAGATAGGGATTTTGAATTATGTGGTTAAGGTAAACTACTTGAAAATAACTCATTTAAGAACAGATCCTAGGAATGGGATTCAGTTGTCATGTTGAATTTCCTTATAATCATTTATGATTAGTTATTTTGTTGTCTCCCTTCTCAAGGAAAAACTTATATGTATTCCTCTAATGATTGCATTATAATATACAGCACATCCAAAAGTAAAGTAAAAGTTCAATTAATATTTAGGTAACTGTATTGTAGAGAAAGTGGTTTGGTGCAATATAAATGTGTTAAATTACTTTGTACAGCATAGAGTACATAATTTTTTTCCAGGGAAGCTATACGGGAAGATGAAATCCCAGCTGATATGAGGGTGGAAGTGGAAGAACGACATATGGAACTTATTGAGCATTTGTCCAATGCAGATGAACAAATTGGTGAACTATTTTTAGGTTAGTACAGTAAATCTTGGCTTCTTTGACACTCAACTTTGTTATTCAAATTCAGTGTTTTATGCGTTTCGTGTAAATGAAGATATGCTTGCTTTTCCTCTCTCTTATGAACTACAGTCACCCCCGGTATTCGCAGGGGATACTTAACCACACCCACCCACAAATACCGAAATCCCCTCTAAAAAGCCTTATAACTGCCTATTTTAATAGTTCAAACACCAAAGAACCACTCTAAAATGCTTATAACTGCATATTTTAATAGTTGAGACACCAAATATAATTTAAGCTATTACTGTTCATGTGGAAAAAACCTCCGGTCTTAACAATAGGATAAATCTTCTGGTGCCAGCTGGAAACTGGTTAAAAACAAAGATTGTAAATGCAAGGAATCCATGGCATTTGGCATCCGATTCTTAGTTGAGGTGGAGGCGAGCTCAGAGAGTGCTCTTGAACCCAGTGACGCATCAGTCTTTTTTTTTCAACTGCTTAGGAGAGTGGGCCTTCGTTTTGGCCTCCTTTCCCCAAGCTGGTTTTTTTACCTAAGGCCATGTTTTTGTTTTCTATTTATCCAGCCTAAAAAGTCCCGTGAGCATCAACATATTTAAACGGCCTTCCAGGATTCCCGTGTTCACGCTTCCTCTGGGACAGATGCAACTTGCAGATGTGTTTCAGGACTATTCCTTTTGCTTTGTTGTCGGCTGTTTTATGTATTTTGCTGATCCATCTCTATCAGGGGGATATTGCCCTTTCAGGGAGAGAGGGGCTAGTTACATTTTTTTCTTTAGCATTTTGCATTGTAATATTAAAAGATATATATTGAAACATTTTGTTACGACATTTCAGTGTTTTGTATCTCTTCCATGGTATCTTGTGCCACATTTTCTGGGAATCTGGCAATGTTTTGGTCTTTCAGTTTTTGTGTTTTTTGGGACGTTCGAGACGTGTTTATGTTGCAGACAAGCTTTATGTGCAAGGTTTTGTTTTTCTAGCTAGGAGTATTCGTACACTTCCTCAACATGAATTTTGATGGTGGAAGATCCCCAATTGTGTTGGTCCCTTCTTGCTCAGGACCAGACAGGATTTGCCATCTTGTCACTTTCCTGTCATGTTGGAAGGGGGTTGGCATGAGTCGTACAGCTCACTCCTTCCCTTTACCCTTACAGATAAATATGATTCTTTTTCCTCTTTCAGGAAAGAAGATTTCTTTTCCTGAGGGGGGAAGGCATATTATTTGTTTCTTTTTAGGCTCTACAGTTGTCAGCTCTGCTTCTCGCCTGGAAGTTGGGCAGCTGTGGTGCGTTCCACTCAGAGCTTGAGAGCCCCTCTTGCCTTGCTTCCTTCTGCCAGAGTTGCCACTTCACTAAATTTGGATATGCTCGTTGGTGCTGTGAAGAGAGTTTGGAACCCAGTCATTCCTGTTGGCAGTGTGTTCCTTTCTAGCCTTGGAACCCCTTCATCGTGGTGGCCTGCGAGGCTACATCGTCATGCAGGGTACCAATCTTACCAATGTCTTTTCCGATCTCGTCTCCTTCTGATGTATTGACATCTGATGATGTTTGACCTGGTACTCCTTTTCGTCATATGAAATAAAATTGTAGTACGATTTTGTTTGAATATGTTTAATCCACTCTTACACATTATTTTTTCTTTCTTAAGGGTTGTCTGCTATGTGACATCATCGCTACTCCTTATGACAACATAGTTTCGATCGACACTGCATTTCAAAATATGACCTGTCTTCCACTATCTTCAGCGTTGGATTTTCATGGTAAATTCTTCGCTTTTCTTCACGTGTATGTGCACTGGTGAGGCCCTCCGGTTGCAGTAGGAGATGAAGGAAGATCTCTTCGCCATCTTCACCTTCTTCTTTGGTGCTCTCCATACAAGCTGGGGTTTGTTTTGTGTCGTGAGCTCCTTTTCAAGAGCCTTCAAATCACAGCTTCTGGTGCATAATTTCTTTGGATTCAGATAGTTGGAGAGGTATCACAAGTCTCTGATATTAGTTCTGGGATTTTCCCAAACTAGTACCTTCTCCCTTGTTTCTTCGGACACCTGGGTGCAAGTAACCAACCTTCGTCCTGTTCCTGGATTATTAACTCATCCGAGTTCTTTGATTTCGTAGAAATCCTAGACTCTTAAGGATACTTCCTACACTGTATTTTCTTTGGAACTCTGATTCTTCGTTTCTCTCCAGTTTGAAATAACTGAAGATTCTACAGCATCCCAGCCAGAGATGATGCTGTTTTTTCACTCCGGAGGTCCTACACAAGAAGCATTGTAGATCAACAGCTTCTTCTCCTTTGTTTTCCTCATCCTCTCCTCCTCATCCTCATTCTAAAGTCAGTCATTGGAGAATTCAGGACTTCGTCGCTTCTCCTTCTGGGAGTGGGATAGATGTTTTGCCTTCTTCCCGTCAGGGAAGTGTCTCCTCTTCACACATGTGATTGTGTGCCAGTAAGTGATGGTCTTGCTGCTGCTTAGAGTACTCTCGCTAGCTCTCCTTTGCCTCACTGAGTTCAAGTTTGGCGTAGGATGACAAGGCTCCCATTAAGAAGTCGAAGATTATCCCCTCAAATTGCTGTTCCAGAGCCTCCTAGACATTCTACTCTTCCAGAGACTACAGCTTCTTCACTTCTTCTTCGTCCCCACAGATATATTTCTATAATGGTTGTGGACGTGAGGGTGTCGTCGATTGTGTCTCATCATAGTAGTGCTTCTTTATCCTGTGACCAAGAAGTGTAGGCGTTTGTATTCTCGCTCTCCCTGGAGGTCGTACTTTCGTCGTTCGCCTTCCAGAGTCGGGTTGTAACTCTGCTAGGCAGAAGAGCATGATCTTCTTCTAGACATTCACATGTGCATCGTTCGACATCACATGACTGTGTACATAATTCGTTGCATGACTGTACATGTTTCGTCTCTCAACTGTGTAAATGATTCGTCACACAACCATGTCATAGGACATCCCCTTGGGTTATCCTATTGTCTCCTCTGTTTACTTGGAAAATACTCACGTTAGATCTCTTCATTCACAGTTCCACAGGAAGTGAGAGGTCTACTGTTCATGGTCCTAGATTTGTTCGTTGGGGCGGAGGGCACCCTTTTCCCTTTTGGGAACATTCTGGGAGGTTGAACGATGGAGTACCCCACCTCCTTTTCTCAAATCTCCTAAAAACCCAGGAAAGTCGCATTTAACTACAGTATTTTGATGTGGAGTTGTTGGTCCTGTACACTCCATACCCGAGGCTAGGAGCTCTTCGAGCTGAGCACCCCAATCTTTGGAGGAGGCATCTGAGTACAGGAGCAGATCCAGAGGGGGTGAATTAAGAGGAACTCCCTTTGTCAGGCTCCAAAGTCTTATGCTGTCCCTTGTAGCTCCTTGTGGGCCCCTCCCATAGGGGAAGTGCCGTCAGTGCCCCTCATGTGGTGCACTGTGGGTATTACTTAAGGTTCTTTTGCAGCATGCCTTCATACCTTACCTGCAACCCCCTTTTGTTCCCTTGACTGTATCTCCTTTCATATTCTTCCATCTTACTTTCCAGTCTTTCCTAACAATTGATTCAATAGTGCAACTATGAGGTTTTTCTTCTGTTACACCTTTTAAACCTTTTGCTCTCAATTTCTATTTCAGCACTGAATGGCCTCATATGTTCCTGTGCTTAGCCTATGGCCTAAATTTTATATTCAGTTCAATCCTTGCTGCCCCAAGTTGAGTGGCCGAGAGAGATTCGGCCTTGGCGGCATAGCACAACCTTCCTTGCCAGTCTCGTGGAGAGATGCCACCAATCCTTAGGATCATTATCACTTCATGTCTGGAGTCTGTCCAGTATCTCTTTCAAGCAAGAGAACTTTTCTGCGGAGCAGCAGCTCAGATGTAAGGCTAGTACTTCAGAGGATCTTCGTCAGCCATATACAAAATGAGCCGTATGCTGCTCTAGTTTCTCTCCCTTCAGAATTCCTGTTCAGTAGACAAGATCTTCTGGATTTTTTTAGAACAGAGGAAGTTCTTTCTGTTGATACAGGCAGTCCCCGGGTATTGGTGGGGAAGGGGGGTTCAGTTCTCAGCAGGGTGCTGATAAGTGAAAACTGTCATTAACTGAAACTGGGTGATTTATGGCGCTAATGGCTCCAATATCTATGGCTCTGGTAACTGGTTAATGGCGCAGATAACTGGTTAATGACACCTTTAAGTATGTTATGGCGCTATAACTCTATTATTGGCACCTTAAGGTGCCGATAACTGGAACTCTGTGTATTATGGCCCCATAAATCGTACTGGCAAGGAGTTACAGAGCTGAGTTGTGATTATTTCATGTAAAGGTTGTGGATGTCACTGCCCTGAGGATTCTGTATGTAGTTCAAGAGCATTGAGCGGTCTTGTTTTTGCTCAGGAAACTTAGACTTCCTAGTCTTACAGGAAACTGACTTTGGAAACAGTTTTCCTTCTGGCCTTGGCTTCCTTGGAAGAATGGGAGAATTACAGATAAAGGCTTATGATGTAGATGTGCAACAGATTGGGGCCATTAGCTTTCAGATTGGCCCTAGAATTCATGGCCAATACCCAGATTATTCATGGTTCATGATGACAGCTTTGCCTTCTTTCCCATTCCTTGCAATGTTGAGTTTGTTAACAGCACAGTAAACTCGGCATTTTGCGGGGGACGTGTCCCAGACCCCCCCCCTCCCTTGCGAATAGCTATAATCCCGCTAAAAAAGCTTATAACTGAATATTATAATAGTTTTATCACAAAAAGTGCATGAGTTCAAGAAAATGTTATGAAAATACCGTAATTTGTGAATATTTCTCAGTCAAAAATAAAGCGAATAGGCAAATGTTCTACGAATAATGGGTAGATATGGTCCAAAGAGAAAACCATGAGTAGGTGAGTCTGTGAATCTTGAGATAGTGAATAAGGGGGTTCGACTGTAACCTTCAAGAGTTTCTGCTTTGACCTGTCAAAGCACTGCATTGTTATCTGAAGAGTTTAGGTGTTGTAGACTTTATGTTAACACATGCCAGGTCAAGAAACAGGTGTCCCAGAATACCCTTTTGTTTTACTAATGAGGTGATAGTCAAGCCTACTCCACATTGTCAAGTTCAGTCACCAATTAGGTGCATGCAGAAGCGTATGACACCAGTGGATTAAGTTCCTCCCTGGCATTTTAGAACTTATATGCTCATAGGATTTTGAATGCTGGTTGCTGACTGCATCAAACCACTTTCACTTTCTTCTACCTGAAGAATGATGCCCATAGTTCATTGGACACTTTTTCCTTGGGTCCAGTGGTGGCTGTTCAACAAGTGTGACTCATCTAGTGCTCCTGGCAGGACAATTTTTATCTTACCTAAGATGATTGTGTGGAGTAGGGAATGAGTGAGATGACTGGTCTCTTTTCTTTCCCTTTTCTCCTTTCATCATACCTATGGGTGATTTGAAAAATAGACACATCATACGCTGGAAATGACTCGATGCAGGTTAGCATTGCAGCCATACTGTTACAGCACTTTATGTTTCATGCAACATACAAATCTGCTTCTCAGTAGCTTCAACTCCTCAGCAAGGGAGTGATGTGGTGACAAACCCATTTCTTGTGGCTAACAGATTTAGTCCTTTTTGACTTCCATGTAGGCAGTGAATCAGGAAATGTTTCATTGTATTTAAACAGTGGACTGAGTGTTAGATATTCAGATATCTAACTTCTCAAAGACATAGGTCCTCTTCTTTAGAATTTTTATTTCTAAGAAGAATGATCAGGTGTGCCGAACCTCCAGTCGGTTCATGATTCTCATATCTCCCTCCAAGTGTGAGTGTGACCTATTGTTAAGACCGAAGGTTTGTTCCATGTATGAACAAATGACACATATTTCATTAATTTGTATTTTTCATAGCTAAGAAACCTGAGGTCTTAACATTGACTGCTCAGCTCTAGCTAGCCACCTCTCTTATGTTTTATCCTGGATTGAAAGAAAGACTGATACGTCACTGGATTCAAGCGCGCGCTCTGGACTCACTTCCACCTCAACTACGCATTGAAGGCCAGATGCCACAGTTTCCTTGCATCTACAGTATTTGATTGTTTTTAACCAGTTTCCAGCTGGTGTCAGAAGATTTTTCCTATTTTAACACCTCAGGTTT
This sequence comes from Macrobrachium nipponense, assembly GCF_015104395.2. NCBI lineage: Eukaryota > Metazoa > Arthropoda > Malacostraca > Decapoda > Palaemonidae > Macrobrachium > Macrobrachium nipponense. The sequence continues at coordinate 462,701 of NC_061087.1, forward strand.
GTTAGCTATGAAAAATACAAATTAATTAAAAATTAATCATACATTTTTTATGTGCATATACATATAATATTATTGGATGCAGTGAAGTAAAGCATAACTTTTTAAAAGATCCATGGAAAAAATGCATTTCCATTATGTTTGCATTTTATCATACGATACTAATGTGTGATTATTACATACTCTAATTTTATATCTCATGTATGATGCGACCCCTTTAAAATTAGCTCCAAAATTGGGTCTTATGCTAAAAAAGTTGTATAGAATCCAAAGAATAAAAATTATAGTAGTTTTTTAATTTGTAATAAGTATATATTAAACAGAGAGCAACCAAAAAATTAGACACTAGCAAAGAGAATTTGTCATGATAGCCAGCCTACTGAAACTATGTATGTAATAATATTCAAGTTACTGCTGTCATTAAATACAAGACATCCAAACATATAGTATGTAATGTATGTAATTATATGATAAATGCTGTGCATGTACAGTAAAACAAGAAAAAACACATTGATCAGGTTACCTTTCATGATGTACCCTGAGGAATTAATTAACGCTGCAAGTTAGACATATCAAGGTGCTTACTGGAAGGCAGTATTCCATGTGGCTAGTATGATCTTTGCATCCATAGCACCTGTGAGATTTTATATGAATTTTTGTTATTTATTGCCATTTATTCAGTAGCAGAATATTTTTTGGGAAAGGACACAGTAAGTGTAGGGGAAGTGAAAGTGATTTATGTGTTTGAGCAAAAATTAGTAAACTGTCTAATGTATACTTAAATACTTTATTGAATTGATTAAAAGACTCTAGGAGAGAGTACAGTTTGTCAGGTATTTTCATTACATTACGGGGTCATACATGGATTGAGTGTGTATGCAAATTGGCAATAGGAGCCTGTCTAGATAGCGCAGCGAATTCTCTTCAGGTTTATTGTGTAGCTTAAGTTAGTCCTACCTTGAATAATATATCACTTGAGAAATATTTTATAAAGAACAAATGTAATTATAAGAATAGTGCTACCATACTTAAGCTGCTGTAAATAAATCCAATTTTACCTTAGACAAATTTACACTAAAGCATAATATATTTCAGAGGAAAAGATTCCTACCAAAGCTGAACTTTATGCTGGAATTCGCCGGGCATGTTTGGAACGTACTTTTACGCCTGTACTAGTAGGAACAGCTCTAAAGAATAAAGGTGTTCAAGCTCTGCTTGATGCTGTGCTGAAATATTTACCTCATCCTGGGGAAGTAAAAAACTATGCTCTGATACCTTCTAGACAAGGGTGAGGACATGTTTTAGTTGTATTCCAGTTGAATTAGTTAAGATAATTATCATTCCATTAACATTAAATGTAGCATTTATAAATATGTAGAGCTTTATAAAGATAATTATAAGAATTTAGTTGGTTATGTCATTTATAATTATTTAAGATGAATCTTACCTACTGTTGATGATAGCTTATATCTTTGCACAAATAGGCAAGTTGGCATTCAAACAAAAGATTAAATGGCTGTTCCCACACAGGTTACTTAATCCACCATGTTGGTCTTTTCTTAACTGCCTGGCCGAGAGTTGTGGTTGACCTCTCTCGGCCTTTACCCAGTTCATTGCCCATTTTCACTTGTGCTTGAGTGTGTGTGCTGTTATTATGGCTTCTTCCTCTCCTTCTCGGCCTCGTCAGTGTGTGGCCCCGGAACTCCAGGTTTTCCATGTTCTCGTTTTTTGGCTTCGGCTGCAACCCCCCCCCCCCCCAAACATCACTTGCAGTAGGTGTCGCTCTTATGTTTGTACAATAATGAATCCTTGCACGGAGTCCCATGTGTGGCCTAAGTGCAGTGGAAGTTGTTTTACAACGAGGGAGCATCGTAGGATTTCTACTCTTCCTTCGTGAGAGGGTCTTTCGTCTCCTCTTCCCAATGCTTCATCTCATGCTGCCATCACACCCCATAGTAGTGTTTTGCCTCTGTCCCCTTCCTTTTCTTCCATTGATTCGTCGTTGGAAGTATTGGGAGGCCCTCAGGCTGATTTTGTATTGTCTCCCCTTCTTCTTTGGGTGTTAATTTGATTCCCGAGAGGGAGGAGGCTTTTTCATCATTGTCTTTTATTGCAGAGTCAGAGGTGTCCAAGATGGCGGCGCTTTGGTCTCGGGGTTCATCCTTGGAGGGTTTGCTGACGGACTTCATGGATGCTCCCCCCCCCACCCTCCATATTGTATTGCTCAGCCAGTGATGATTGCCGCAGCTTCGAGTCAGAGGGAAGCCGTGGCGTCAGCCCCGCTACTGACATCACGGTCAGTCATTTTGTATCCCTTCGCCAGTGGCGTCTGCTTCCCGTTCGGATCAAGGGAAGCCGTGAAGTCATTGCCACTTATGATGTCACTTCTATCGATGACGCCACTCCCAGTCGTCTCCACTGCGCTGCCTCGCTCATCTGTGTCTTCATTGTTCGCTGCTGTGACGTCATCTCTGCCATCCAGTTTGCTGCATCTCCCTTCCATGTCGTTGGAGCCTCCTGTTGCTGATCCATCTGAGGCTTTATGCCAGGTGGTTCTTAAGAGATTGGACTCTATTTTGGAAGATATTTTGGCTGCCATGTCACCTGGGAGGACTGGAAGCAAGCATGTTGCATTGCCCCCGCCTCCTGCGGAGGGATTACGTAAGGAGCCAGTGCTGTCTTCCTCTCCTTCTCCCCCATCTCAACCGCGTTGGCGTATCAAGCATTAGAAGGCTAAGGACTTTACCCTTTCTTCACCTGCGAGTGAGGAACAACACGCCCGTGTTCCTGAAGTGTTGGTGTTTCGGAGAGTGTTAGTGTATCTTCTCATGTGCGATCTGCAGTGGCTGCTTTGTCCTCTGCATCAAGTCACGGGTGTGTTGCAACCTCCCCTGTTTGTGCACATGTTGCAGGCGCTCCCACTTCTTCTCCGGGGCCTATTCATCGCCGTAAGGATCTCAAGGTGCCTGTCAAGAGGTCGAAGGTTGAGAGCGCGGAGTTGGTGCAGCAGGAGTGTTTGCCTGCCCCTCTCCCTGGTAGGCTGGTACTTCCATGAGTTCGATTCCGAGGGATCTCATTCGTTCTTGAGTGTTTGGGATTCCTCTCCAGCTCACGTTCGTATGTCTGCCACGCCCATGCCCGTTCATGGCCATGTTAAAGAGTCATCTTTTGGGAGTGTGCTTAGTGATGTTCCTGGTGTTGTGGTTGGTTCGTTGCAGGAGTCAGCACTTGGATGTCGGTCTTGCTTAAGGTTAACGCCTCTGTTTCAGATCCAGATGGTTCACTTCGCTCCTAGTGGCTCTGCCGAAGGCTGCTACCCCCACCTCTCTTACGAGGAATAGGAAGTATTTGCTACGATCTCTGCCTTTTTGATGTCACGTCATCTGAAGCCGGGATTGGCTTTAGAGCAGGTGAGGTTGGTGGCTCCATCGTTGTCTCTGCAAGATGCCTCAGCATTGGAATCTACGGCAGCTTCCTGGTAGGCCGTCGGGGAGTTCAGTTTTGGCAGGGCCTCCCTGTTCGTCCCAGCCTAGGTCAGATGACCAACGTCTCTTTGGCTCCCGTTCCTTTAAACCGAGAAGGGGCCCCAGGGGCAGAGGTAAAGGGGGTCGTCAGTGCATTAGGCACCTCTCCCTCTCCTGTGCCATGGGTGGGGAGGTGCCTGGCGGGCCAATGGGCCAGGTGGCAGAGTTATGGGGTGGAGAAGTGGGTGGTAGATGTCCTTCGGTTGGGGTACCTACTGCCATTAGACTTCTTTCCTCCTCTCACGGACAAACCGCAGCTCAGGAGGGCATATCCTCCAGATTCTCTGTAGTACCAGCCCAGACAGGTTAGGTGGATTCAACACTTTTTAGAGTAGGACTCCGGCTCGGTCGTCTTGCACTCCTTCCTGCTTGGAAGTCTTGCTGGGAGCTACGCAGGATCTTAAGTCATCGTTTCAACTTCCTTTGTCATGGCATGTCCAGATTCTCTGAATTTCTTGGATCTTCGGGAAGAAGTGCAGAAGATGCTGGACAAGGATGCGATAGAGGAAGTGGTGCATCTGTCTCTGCGGTTTTACAGTCACATCTTGGTGTTCAAGGTGTCAGAAGGTTGGAGACCTATGATCGACTTATCCATCTTGAATCACTTCATCAGGAAGACACGGTGCAAGTTGGAGACCCTGCGTTCAATGTTGGCAGCTGTGTGGAAAGGAGACTTCATGCTGTCAAAAGACTTGAGGGACGCATACTTCCAGATCCCTATTCATCCAACGTCCAGGAAGTTCCTTTGCTTCTCTCTCGGGGACAAGGCCTTTGAGTTCAAAGTCCTGTGCTTCGGGCTGACCACAGCCCCTCAAGTGTTGACAAAGGCCTTCACTCTCGAATCAAGTTGGGCCCATGCTCAGGGGATCCATTTGTTGAGGTACCTCGACAATTGGTTGGTCTTGGCAGGTTCCAGGGAGAAGCTGCTACAGGACAGAGATGTCTGCTTCGGTTTTGTCTGGAACTGGGCATCGTGGCCAACCACGAAAAGTCAACCTTGTACCCAGTCAAAGGATTCTCTACCAGGGCATGGTCATCGATACGGTGGTTGTAAGACTTTCCCCGTCCGATCAGAGGTTGGAGAAGTTGCGAGTGGTGGCATGCAACATCCCCACGAACCACATCAGTCAGCTTATTAGTGGCAGGTTCTTCTGGGAGTTTTGTCTTCTCTAGAGAAGCTGGTCCCCATGAGCATCTTCATCTTAGGTTTCTACGATGGAGACTGGGGGAATTCTGGTCTCTGGCAGGGAACTCAATGCCTATTAATGGTCCATCTGTTTCTGGAAGTGAGAGAAGACCTTTGTTGGTGGTTCGACGACTGAAATCTTTTAGAGGGTGTCCCTCTGCGTTCTCTCCCACCGGACTTCCTGTCTTTAGACGCCTCCCTTGCAGGTTGGGGGCCTCATTTAGGTGTCCTCATTGCCTCAGGCATTTGGAGTTTGGAGGACAAACAGCAGCATATCATTGTCTTGGAGTTGAAGGCAACCTTCCTGGGTCTGAAGGAGTTTCGGGAGAAGGTAGAAGTTCATTCTGTTGTACTCGTGTTGGACAACACCACGGTGGTTGCCTACGTGAACAAGCAGGGAGGCCTAGTTTCACGTCAACTTACGCCTTGACCATCGAGGTTCACCTGTGGGCGGTCAGCAGTTCAGTAGAGCTCTCAGCCAGGTATATCCCATGCAAACGGAATGTTGTCGCAAACAAACTCGGTCGTCAGGATCAGTTCCTAGGCACAGAGTGGTCCCTTCATCAAGTAGTAGCAGACAAGCTCTTCCAGGTTTGGGGGAGACCCATGCTGGACCTTTTTGTGACTCGGTTCAACAGGAGACTGGAGATATTCTGTTCAGTGGTTCCAGATCCTTTAGCGTTAGCGCAGGACGCGTTCCAACATCCCTGGGACAACTTGGAGGTGTATGCCTTTCCTCCATTTTGTTTGATCCGTCAAGTTCTGAACAGGCTGATTAGTTCACAGGGTCTCAGGTTGACTTTGGTAGCCCCTCTGTGGCCTCAGGCGGAATGTTTCCAGATCTGCTGTCGTTGTCAGAGGTTCCGAGGGAAATTCCCCCTTGGTGGCATCTCCTGTGTCAGCCCCATGTGGAAAAGTTCCACCAGTCAGTAGAATCCCTGTCCCTTCACGGTTGGAAGCTAACAAGTATCTCCTCCGAGCGAGAGGCTTTTCTCAGAGAACAGCAGGGTATATGTCCAGCTGTATCAGAAGGTTGACCTCTGCAGTTTACCAAGGCAAATGGGTGATCTACTATGATTGGTGTCGTAAATGGGGTTTTTCTCCACTCGCAGCCTCTATTCAGCAAATAGCAGACTTTTTAACCTTCCTCAGAGATGAGAAACTTTTGTCCGTTTCTGCCATTAGAGGTTATAGGGCAGCCCTGAGTTTAGTGTTCTACCTTAGAGGTGTTGACATCTCCTCGTCCTGGGAACTTTCCTTGTTAGTTAAGGGGTTTGAGCAGTCGAGTTCTCCTAGGGAGCTCAAGTCTCTGACGTGGGATGTTTCCTTGGTTCTGAAGAGCTTCACTAAGGGTCCATATGAGCCTTTGCGTTGCTCATCTGACAGGAACTTGACGCTCAAGACAGTTTTCCTCCTGGCTTTGGCATCTTCAAAGAGGGTAGGAGAGCTCTACGGTCTGGGCTGTGATGTGAAGCACACCAGGAGTTGGGGGTCAGTGTCCTTCGAATTTGTCCCAGAATTTGTGGCCAAGAAATTTTCCATTACATCATTGAATTGTGGGTGGTGATGCTTAAGAGCTTTAGTTGTGTCCTGTCTGGGCCCTGTGTTGCTATCTTAAAAGGATTCGGCACCTTGGGCCAGGCTGCCACAGACTTTTTATTAGCACAGGACTTACAAAGAAAGAGGTGTTGAAGAATACTATCTCTTTTTGAATACAGGGAGCCATCAGACAGGCATACTTGACTGTTGATGATTTCGCCATCACGTCTGTGCAGGCTAGAGCGCATGATGTTAGGGTTTTGGTCCCCCTTTGGCTTTCAAAAAGAACTTGGCTGTACATAGAGTGTTGAGCTCTAGTACTTGGTTATGCCAGTCCATGTTCACCTCTTTATATTTTAAGGATGTTGCCCACAGATCTACAGACACGTTTTCCCGGGTCCTGTGGTGGCTACCCAACAGATTGTGCAACTCATAGTTGCCCTAACAGGGCACTTTTGTATCTTACCTTAGATGATTGTGTGGATGAGAGAATGAGTGAGTTGGCTGGTCTCTTTCTTTCTCTTGTACCTTTCCTTCCTTTGGGCGGGTTAAGGAATAGACACGTCTTCGCTAGACTGGTCTGATACAGGTGAGTAGGGTAGTCATACTGATAGTGTGGTTGCTTGGTATACAAATATCCAACCCTCTATCCAGTAGCCTATGCTCCACTCCTTGGCAAGGGGGAGTTGGGACTGGTAACAAACCGTGGTGTGCTGGTTTGCTATTGGACAGTCAAAGTTTCTCTTTGGTTCCCTATACGTACAATGATTCTCCTATATATCATTGTACGTCACTCAGTGTATGGGTAGTTAGGTTTCAATTTATCTAGCTTCTCACGGGCTTTAGTCCCTCTCCAGAAGTTATTTCTTCTGGAGCTGGACTGGTGGGTAGGCCCCCAGCCAATTTAGGATGTCTTGTTTCTCCCTCCAAGTATGAGTATCCTGTTGTTAAGACCAAAGGTTTGTTCGCATATGAACGAACGACAAATTTTCTAAGACAATTCAAATTTTTCATGGCTACAAACCTGAGGTCTTAACATTGTACTGCCCACCACTAGCCGCCCCTCTGTCTGCTAAGAATCCTGAGTTGGGAAAGACTGACGCGGTGGCGTGTGCGTGGTTCTTGACCACTCTTCACCTGATATATGCATGTGTTGCCAGATCTCACAAGATTCCTTGCTTTCATCTACAATTTAACTGGATCCAGCTAGGCCCTAGAAATTATCCTATTGTTAAGACCTCAAGTTTGTAGCTATGAAAAATGCAAATTGTCTGAGAAAATTTGTCATTTTTCCCAGGATTCCTACCACTGGAATCAGGGCGAAGAATGTCAGGTTCTGTACGAATGATTACTGTGTTAGCATGATGTTGTTTTTTGTGTAGATACACACTGTGCTAGATGCAATGGTATAAAGTGTGATTTTGAGAATAGATATGAGGAAGTAGGGATTTTTGAAGGACCTTATATGTACTTAAGTTCGTTAGTATAGGAAGATAAGGGAAGCAGATTGTATGCAAAAGAACTAGTTAGGTTAGGTCACCAGCTTGTTATTTCACCTTCTCCAAGCCCTTTGTCAGTAGTTAATTATACTCAATGTAGCTTTTCCTTTGCTAATGCTTTAGTTTGTACTGAGACTTCCTCTTTAGCTCCAGCTTCCACTCCCCTTTTGGTTCAGGAAAAGCATTTTGAGAAGTTAGAACAGGACGTAAACCTTATTTTGGTCAGTACAAGGTACTTTTGTTTGAATTGGTTAGGGGACTTGTCCAGGTCCTCCCATAGTGTGTGATTATTTTTGTGTTCCCCTATAAGAGGTAAGGTGTCGGTGCCCATGCCTGTCTGTAGCCTGAGCCTAAGACTGCCCTGTAACAGTTAGAAAGTCTGCTGCCAGGAAACGGGTAATTCTTGGGCAGGGCTATGTGGTTCTGTCAAGGGCTACTGTTAACTGTTGAGAATGTTTGTGTACAACATTCCGTATGTCCTCGTCATTTGTTTGTGAGGTTTGTTTTTGTTTATGTTGTGAGTGGGAAGAGCAAGTGAAGCGAAATGATGTAGGCACTTGTCAGGTTGGATCTCAGAGGTAAGTAAAGTCGGTATTTGATGTCTGCCTTTGATTTATCCTGCCACCCTGGTCTACAAGATCAACAAATAGTAGCAGTGTGTGGTTGTGGCAGGAAAGAGGAAATTACTGAGTACTAGTTTAGAAGATAAAACATCATAAACATGATTAGCATCAGCGAATGTGGCGGTAGGCTGGTGTTGCCAGTTTTCAGTGCTGATAAGGGCTATGACCACTGGAAACAGGAGCTGAAAGCATGGCAGCTTGACACAAGCATCGAGAAAAAGAAACAAGCAATGGTTGTTACCTTGTCATTCCCAGAGGGAAGCGAGGTAAGGAGCAAGATTTTTGAGGAAGTGTATATTGATAAGTTGACAGTCAAAGATGGAATAAAAGTTTTTCTAAAATACTTGGACAAGGGTACAAGAAGGATGAGGTATGGACAAGGTTTGACAGCTACAAAAAGGAGAAGAAACATACAGTGGAGAAGTACATTTTGGAAATCGTGAAGAGAAGTACAGTTCTGGAGAGGTACAAAGAAAGTACACCAAAATGTATTTTAGCTTTTAAGTTACTAGACAGTGCAGGGCTAGAGGTTAAAGATAACAGTTATAATGTTGACAGCAGTGTCCTTTAGTGAAACAGATGAAATGTTTGATTCCATGCAGCAAGCTCTTAGGAAATATTTTGTAGCCAGGAAGTGTTATCATTGGGTGCTGTGTCAAACAGGAGTGAGAGTGAGACCCCTGCTGTGGTGATAAAATCTGAACCAGTATTTAGCACGAAGGTAAATGTCAGTGCATGTGGAAGAGGACAGGGAAGGTTTATTAGACTTAGAAGAAGAGGAAGCATAGCAAACAGAAGTGAAACAAATAGGCAGAGACACTCAGTTGACATATATTTTAAGGTTAGGAAATGTTATTTATGCAGATCAGTATACCACCTGTCTCCAGCATGTCCAAAAAAATGTGTATGTAAGTAGTGTAAGGAAGAGTTATATTCTGTTATTGAAAATCCAAAACTTATGTCAGTGTTGATGAAAGAATCTATAAATTGTGCTATCTAGACACAGCTTGCAGTTCCACAGTGTGTGGTAGTGATTGGTTAAAAGCATACACACATCAGACTAAGAAAAATTGTGAATAGAAGAGGAAGAAAGTGAAACAGTTTTTAGGGTTGGTGATGGTAATGTTTATAAGTCAATGATGAAATAAAATTTCCAGTGAACATTGTAGGTGACAGAGCAAGTGTGATAACAGATGTGGTGAACTGCTCTATCCCCTTTTTTTCAGTAAAAAATCAATGAAGAGAGCACAAATGAAATTGGACTTCGAAAATAATACTGCAGAAATTCATCGGAAAAAGTTGCAATTAAGATGCACTTCCTCAGGACACTATTGCCATCCACTGAGGGATCAGAAAGAAGCCTGGAAGAAAACAAAAGAAATAATGATGACCTTGGGAAATAATGAAAGGGAAAAGAATAAGAAGATAGGAAAATTGCACCAACAATTCGAGCATTTCTCATCTAAAAGACTGATTCAGTTGTTGAATGATGCTGTTGTTAAGAATGAAATGTGCTACATTTATGCAGGAGAAGTATCAGATAGCTGTGAGATATGCATGAAATTATGAAACACCATCAAACCAGTTGGCAGCAAACTTATCTTCTAAAACAGTCCAATCTCTTAAGAACTGCCTGGCATAAAGCCTCAGACGGATCAGCAACAGAAGGGACTGACGACATGGAAGGGAGATGCAGTGAACTGGATGGCAGAGATGATGTCATGGCAGCAAACGATGACGACACAGATGAGCGAGGCAGCGCAGCGGAGACAACTGGGAGTGACGTCATAAGCGGTGATGATGTCACGGCTTCTCCTCGATCCGAACGGAAAGCAGACTCCACTGGCAGAGGGATAAAACATGACTGACCCCGTGACATCAGTAGCGGGGCTGACACCACGGCCTCCCTCGACTCGAAGAAGCTGCAATCATCACTGGCGGAGCAATACAATATGGCTGACCTCGGCTACCCACAAAGACAAGGCCTGGAGGAGGAGGGAGGGCTTGGACAGCATGAGGGAGGGGAAGAAGCGAGCATCCAAGAAGTGCTTCAGAAAACCTTCCAAGGAGGTTGGACCCCATAGCCCAAGCATCCCCCAAAGCGCCGCTATTTTTGATGCCTCCGACTCTGAAATAAAAGGCATTGATGAAAAAGCGTGCTCCTTCTCGGGAATCGGATTAACTCCCGAGGAAGAAGGGGCGACATTACATAAATCAGCCTGAGGACCTCCCGATACTTCCAACTACGGATCGATGGAAAAAAAGGAAGGAGACATAGGCACAACACTAGCAGGGGGTGTGACAGCAGCAGGAGACGGAGCATTGGAAAGAGGAGAAGAAAAACCCTCCCTCGAAGGAAGAGTAGAAACCCTACGATGCTCCCTCTTACTTTAAAATTACATCCACTGCTCTCTAGGCCATGCACGGCATTCCGTGCAGGGATTCGTTATTGTACAAACATTACAACTGCACCTACTACAAGTGTTGTGGATCCGTTGCAGCCGAAGCCAAAAAACAAGAACATGGAAAACCTGGAGTTCCTGGGCATACATGTTGACGAGGCCGAGAAGGAGCAGAAGAAGCCATAATAACAGCACACACACTCAAGCACAAGTGAAAATGGGCAATGAACTGGGTAAAGGCCGAGAGAGGTCAACCACAACTCTCTTCTAGGCGGTTTTAAGAAAGACTAACGCTGTGGCTTGGGTGTGTGGTCCATGACTACTCTTCACCCAATATATGCACTTGTTGCCAGATCTCACCGGCACTAAGACACAACGTAAGGACCACTGGTAAAGTCCTTAGGAATAATGATCAAGTCTATTTTAAGAGGGAAGAGCAAAAGGAATGGAAAGGACCAGTAACAGTCATTGGTCAAGATGGCAAAACAGTGATTTTGAAGTATGGTTTAAATATTGTAAGAGCACATGAAACACATATTCAGGAAATACTGTACAGTTTTGATAGAAACACTGAAGAAGGAAGGAATGCACTGCTTGATATGTTGAGGCATCAAAGAGAAAAGGATGAGACAGACAATAGTAGGAAGAATGAGATAGAAGTAGTAGTTATAAATCCAGCAGAAGTGGAAAAAATGAAGAAGAACAAGAGAACCAAACCAAAGTTGAGGTCACTTCATCTGGAGGTAATTTAAAAGTTAAGAGTATTCCAAAGATTTGACAGAGACTAAAATTCCTGCCAAAAGAGTCTGATGAATGGCAGATAGAACTGTTCAAAACCGTGCCGGAAAATCTACAGGAAAATATAGTAGGAGAAATATTGAACATAAATATGGACATATAACAGCCATTGACTGGAATAGAGGTGTAGAAAAAGGGGTAGTAATTTTAGAAGATGAAATACAGAAACCCAGTGAAATTTCAGTGGCTTGTGAAAACACAGAAAGTCAGGAACTTGATAAAGCAAAACTTAAAACCTTTTAGTGTTTATGAGCAAAACAAGAACTTAAAACCTTTTAGTGTTTATGAGGAAATTCCTAACTTGGGTCTGAAGGCATTGTCAGTACGATCGGTGGTGACAGAAAAGGAGAACAGTGATGGGGAAAAAAAATTAAAGCATGGCTAGTTGCCAGAGGTTTTGAGGAAAAAGAAGAAATCCAGTCAGATTTTCCCACTGTTAGCAAGGAAGTGTTGAGGTCCTTTGTTAGTATATTGTCTTCCAAAAGATGGACAGTGAATTCAATTGATATTAAGGCTGCATTCCTACAGAGTGAACAGTTTGAGCGTGAAGTGTATCTTACTCCACCTTTTGAAGCTGGCTGTGATGATAGTGTACTATGGAAATTAAAAAAATGTGTATATGGTCTTAATGATGCTGCTAGAAAATGTTATATCACAATGAAGACTTTACTGTTGAAGATGGGATGTAAGGTGAAAACTGACCCTGCAGCATTCTGTTGGTATTATGGAGATGTGTGGTAGGTTTTTTATACATGTAGATGATTTCTTGTGGGGAGGAATAAAGAAATTTAAAAGTGTAGTCATTGCACAAATCAGAAATCATTGTCAGGTTAGGGAACAAAGTAATACTATATGCAGGTACATTGGCCTGGATATTGTACAGAATAATCATGGTGTCACAGTTATCAAAATAAGTATTGTAAATCTCTTGCTGAGAGAGAATAGATAAGAATATGGAGTGTAATGAAGAAGGAAAGGAAAACTTAGGAGTCTAGTAGACCAACTAGGGTGGTTATGCACTAATTCAAGACCTGAACTTGACATAAGATGTATTGGAACTTAGCTGTAAAATAAATAACCTTAAAGTAAAAGATCTGATTAAGGCAAACAGATGTCTAAGAAAAGCCGGTACCTTTGAGAGCTGTATGTACTTCCTGGGACTTGGAAATAGTTTTAAGTTTAAATTGGTTGTGTACAGTGATGCTTCTCATGCCAATCTCCCAAAGGATTTAGTGGTGCAGGGGGCTTTGTGATTTTCTCAGTGGGTGAAACTGGAAATAGTTGTCCTTTATACTGGGAGTCAAATAAAATAATAAGGGTTGTAAAAAGCACTCTTGCAGCAGAAACACTAGCAGCCACTGAGGTAGTGGATATGGCTTACTATCTTGGAAACATGTATCCCAAATATTGTATTATGGAAAGAGAAATCTCCCTGTGGAACTCTTTTGTGGATAACCATTCACTGTATGAGAATGTGTACTTAGTTAAAATTGTGGATAACCATTCACTGTATGAGAATGTGTACTTGGTTAAAAATATTTCAGAATTGACATAGCTAATCTCAATGAATTGGTTCAGAATGAAGTGTTCATGATATTTTGGGTAGATTCAGAAGCACAGTTGGCTGATGTGGTAAGCAAAAGGGGGTAAATTCTTTGAGAATAGCTAAAGTGTTTGAGAGTGGATCCCTTAAATCTTAAATAGATTTTATAAGTAGATAATTTTTTTTTCTATGTCATAAAATGCTTGTTGCTTTTGACATGGATTTCTTTTGTTTTCTTCCAAAAGAGATGGAATATGTTAACTCTGTTGAGAATGTTTGTGTACGACGTTGCGCTTTGCGTTTGTCATTTGTTTGTGGGTTTTGTTCATGTTTATGTCGTGAGCAGGAGGGGGGGAGCAAAGCAAAATGATGTAGGCACTTGTCAAGTTGGATCTCAGAGGTAAATAAAGTCAGTTTTTTATGTCTGCCTTTAATTTATCCTGGCACACTGGTCTACACGATCAACAGCTACAGGCCTCCTTTGTGATTAGTTCTTCATCTGAAAGACGTGGACTTCACTTCATCCTAGGAATTCTCCATGGGGTTCAAGAGCTTTGAGCTGTCTTGCTCACCTAGGGAACTTAAACTTAATTGGACATTACTCTGATGCTGAGTAGTTTCACTTGAGCTCCACTCCAGCCCTTGCGGCAATTATCCTATAGGTCGTATGTTCAAGTGATTAGAGGAGATCTTGGATGGGGGGCTGGCTGGCAAGGACAATGACGCTTTCCTAGACTCGTGGAGTGACCATCACCGCTGTTCACATGATGGTCCCGCTGGACCGCACACGCGGAGACCGGTGTGGGCTCCCCCTTCGATCCTCTTGAGAGGCCACGGTGACCGACTGGTCTCGGTGGTGGCAGACGTTTCGCCTGCAGTACGAGTTTTGTAGCCCTCCTCGGGAAAGCGTTTTCTCCCGACGGTAACGCTTTCCTTGATTCTCGGAGCGGCCATCACCGCAGGTTGATGGCTGCACATGACTCTCTTCTCCGGCTGCTAGTTCCGCTAGCAAGGCGAGCGAGAGCTTCCAGTCTTCCTCCCCCATTCCCTCTCTTCCTATGGCTACACCGGGAGGGACGAGGTGAATGGGAGGGATCCTGCAGAGCGCTCTCTGTAGGATTCAGCATCGGGGGACTCTATTCCTGGAGGGACCTTTGGGTCTTACCTGACGTACGTCCACGTCGTTGAGGAAGGATCTTGCCCATTCCTCCTTGATTTCCGTAGAAATCGAGGAGGGCCACCACCCGATGATCGTCTGACAAAATTCGGGGGTTTCGCAGAGCGCTTAAAATTCTTTGGAATTTCTAGCACTCCGAGTGTTTTTGTCTTTTACGATCTGCAAACACTTGGGCGAGACCCACGGTCCAGAGTGGGCAAGACGAGAATTCCTGATAATTGTTTCTACGATAATTGGGAATCTTGCCAAATGCTCGAATCCCTTGGAATTTCTGGCATCTCAGAGTGTTTTGGTTTTCCTGTAATTTCCAAACACACTGTTGAGACAGACATTCCCGGTAATTGTTATTACGAACTTGGGAGTCTCACTAAGCCATTAAATTCCTTGGAATTTCTAGCGTTCAAAGGGTGATTTGGTTTTCTGAGATTTCCAATCACTAGGGCAACAGGAATTCCTGATGATGTTACCTGTGGAAGTGCTGCTGCTGAAGGAAGAATGTCTTGGGAGGGGCTTGGCCTGGATGGACCTGACGGTCCATCGCGTCAGTACGTGGTCACCCTCCGGGATACAGAGAAGAACGGGCAATATCAGTCAATCCTTCTCTTTTTTTCCCTTTACTTCTTGGTTATACCAGAATGAGACAAGGAAATAAGAGGAATTCGGTGGAGTTTACTCCTCGGAATTCGAACCGAGAGACTATGTTTTTGGTTCAATCCTAGGATCTTACTGATCATACGTCAGTCCGTTCAGGATGGACAGCACTGAGAGTTTGAATGCCTCTCCAGTGCTACTGCTTTGGGAACATCCAGTTCGACTTGAACTAGTCGTCTTTGGTATCCTGTTATCATTGTAGATTCGGGAAAACTTCGCCTTTCCTCTCTTCATTAGAGAATGAAGGAGGTCGATGTACAGGAACCTACAAATATACTATGTATATTTCTCTCTTGACATGCCTCTGTTATCAGTTGATTATCCGAGTAGGAGGCACATAACTGTAGTTAACTTTATGGGTATGTAACCGAGACGAATAGTACCTTCTCTTAATTGACCTACAACTCTGGACGGCCTTGCAGGCCTCCCAAGAGTTACCAGTTTCGATTTTGAGCTACTAGTGGTATTGTTTACGGACAGCACCACAGCATTTGCATTCACTGAATAGGGGAGTTTTCTTCCCTCCCATTTTGGTTAAAATGCAAATGCTCGAGCTTTTTTTTTTTGCGCTCGATGGTTCTAGCCAAACTCATTCCTTCATGGAATGGAATACCTGGCAACTTAGGATGACGATGGGTTTAGTGAGAGCTAGTGGTGTATGGCGCTGCCAGCCTGTCTCAGCCAGTACGGCCTGATCTCCGAGATATTCCGGTTGGTATCGTCTCTTCTCTGTCAAGGATTGACTACCAATTTGAATCTCTGCCCGGCAATCACAGACTTTGGTCTCTGGTTGGCTGGAATTTTTGCATACGTGTATGACCATCTCTCCTGCATCGCATTTTGCCAACGGGTTTAGCAAGAGCTAGTGGTGTACGGTGCTGCCAGCCTGCCTCAGCCAGTAAGGCTTGCTCTCCGAGATATTTCGTTTGGTATTGTCTCTTCTCTGTCGAGGATTGACTACTGGTTTGAATCTCTGCCCAGCAATCACAGACTTGGGTCTCTGGTTGGCTGGAATTCTCGCATACGTGATTGACCATCTCTCCTGCATCGCATTTTGCCGTTGTGAGAATTTTCAGACATATATCTCACTAGACTCGTTATCATCTTTCTGTTTACCTCACAGTAAAAGAAGTCTGTAGCTTAGTCTTCCGTGTCATTGTACCTGCTGCTGCGATGACGCAGAATGATATTCTTCAGACAATCTGAGTTTGTCTTCTAAAATACATTTCATAATTTGTAAGGTGTTCAATTATCCTTTGTTCACCCCTAATTGTAAATGAATAACGGAAGACTTTGCTTGTTCCCTGCCCAGCCAGCTCTGCGGCCAAGGTAAATAGAAGTGTCCTCCCTGATCCAGCCCACCAGAAGCAGTTCTTCAGACAGTACAATCCCTGTGTTTTCATTACTGAAAGACGCTCCGCTTTCATTGCAAACTCCAACTTTCTCACTGAACAGCAATGAAATAGCGATTTAGCTTTTTCAGTCCTCTGTAAAACAACAGGGATTAAAGCTGTCTCCACTGGTTTGTGTCATTGACGGGACTTTTTCTATTTCAGAATCTTGAGAGTTTACTTCCGCATTCACCTTAGTCATTCACTAGCATTTAGTATTTTTTCTCCTTAGTTGAGGTTCAACTACTATGAGAACTTTAGTCTTGCCATCAGGGACCTCAGTCTCTAGAAGGCAATTGACTATCGTCTGATGGGCGCATGCCTTGAGAGAATCATTATCTCGTCTCCCAACATTGGTGGTGAACAAGATAGACAACTTGTATGGTTGTTCTCGGCATAACTCTTCAAAAGGCGGGTGTCATGTTGTGACTACGTCTTGGATGCATGACGGCTCACTGAGCTCAGTCAGTCGGCAGCTGTTGAAGAGTCCGAGACTGCCATGAGCTACGCTGTGGACTTTGTATTGGTTGATCCAGATCATTCATTACTTTGTCCTATTGGCGTGTTGCTGTATCCATAAAGGATTGACACCCATCATGGAGTGTCGATGTCTTTATCCGTTGCAGACTGCCATTGCAGAAGTGTCTGATGACACGTCTTTCTCCGAGTCTTATGAGACTGTGAGAGACTTCTCTGCAGTTGGATAGTCCAGTGGATGGGTACATTTCATCACTCCAAAGAATATGTTGGACAGGAAGGTAAATGAAGTCTAATTACGACCATATTTATATCTTTCTTTCTTCGGGCCTGCCCACAGGTCCTTGGAACCTACTTTCCTTGGACCGGTGGTGGATGCTTGCAGGTTGTGTTTGCTTACCCATCTCCTTCAAGAGGACAAGTTGCATCTCACCTGTGGTGCGCAGTTCTAGAGGTAAGAAGGATGCAAGAGTGACTGGCCTCTCCACCTTCCCCACCTCGTCCTTCCACTCCTCTTCCTACGGGTTGAGGATAGGACTCGATCTTACACTGGCTGGTCGGGCGATTGATGCGGTAAGCTTACATATAGAGCTTCCTTTCTGTTTCTTATCAGAATCATAGAAGCAATCCCGCTCCTTCCTCTAGCAAGGTGAGGAAGGAGAACTGGCAATAATGCAATCCCTTCCCAGAACTTTGCATTAATCCTATGACTCAAAATATTCTTCACAGCCCATTTTTTGATGAGTTATTCCTCTCTCATATAGAAAAGGCCCAGAAGTCTGACTCTTGATCATGCAGCTCCTATACTCCGATCAAGTGTTCAGAGGCACTCCTCCTCGCTCTTACGACCAGGACGAGTAGCCCAGGAGTGTAGAACTCCAGTCAGTTCTAGAGGCTCACTCATATTCCTCCCACCAATCAGTGAGTCTTCCTTATGTAAATGACTGAGGGTTTGTATATCGTGTAGGAACAAATCACAATTTTTAAGTACAGTGGGGCATCGCTTATTCACGGATCAGTATTCACGGATCCAGTTAATCACAGGTTTTTTCTTGGACCGTTTCTCATGTTACATCACTGGTATGAATCGCTGCATCACGGGTTTGTTGTGTTGCGTATGCAATGTTTTTCGGTAGGCTAACCCTCGGCCGTGGTCCGATAACTACCAACATTCATTTAAAGACTCATATAATGATATTAACTGACAATAAAGGTAATAAAACCATTCTCACCTAATATATTATTGTCCTATCTTCGAAATAAATAGCCTATTCAAGGTTTATGTACGACGTTCATTGGTAGGCTAAGCGTAGTTGCAGTGCGATAACCACCAACGTACACAAACATTCACATTATGATATTAACTGACAATAAAGGTAATAAAACCATTCTTACCATATATATTATAGTCATATCTTCATAATAAATAGCCTATTCGAAGAATAATTCCACATCATTGCACTCAACTTATCGTCGGAGTGGCCAGCCACAAATGTAAGCATATACCTTTACGTACGAAAATGGTTTATGTATACGGTTGCGTTCAAAGCGACATTTTTTGTTTTGATAAACTTTTAGAAATTTTAATAGTAGTGGTAGTGTAATTACAGTAGTAATAACATTAAGGCTAAAATTAATTCGAACTTCATTATTATTTTGGCAGTATTCGTATATAACTTCTCTGAACAATGAAGTCATACAAACGCTATTTGTCATAGATTATCGTAAGTATTGCTGTTTGTTATTGGCGACGAAGCGTAAACGAAATACATAAAAGCATTTTTTGCCTTATATATTATCGTCATATCTTCATAATAAAAAGGCTATTCGTGGAGTAATTCCATATCAGTGAAATCAATTTTATCTATGCGAGGCTAGCAAGCTGACAAAATGTACGTACGTATATGAAAATCAAATTATGGTAGCGTTCACAGCAAGATTATCTTTCGAAATTTTTATAGTACTATTCATGCTACGTAGTAATAATGTTTGGAATATACGTAACATTAATTTTCAATACAAAATATCATCGTTATTTTGGTAGTGAATAATAGTTTAGAATTATCATACATACACTGCATTGTTATGGGTTTGTGCCAGTGATAAAACAACCAAAATAATGTTCTCCTTTAAGTCAACGCGTTTAGGAAAAACATGACATAGAATCGACTTTGCGACTTCGTTCACTTTGATATTTTTAACGATACAATAACTATCATTTGTACTACTAAAACCATCTTCACATAAGTAATTTTTCGTAAGATATGTGTTGTTACAAAAGCTAGC
This sequence comes from Macrobrachium nipponense, assembly GCF_015104395.2. NCBI lineage: Eukaryota > Metazoa > Arthropoda > Malacostraca > Decapoda > Palaemonidae > Macrobrachium > Macrobrachium nipponense. Next base: position 481,794 of record NC_061087.1, read on the forward strand.
TTATACATAAAAGGCTTTTATAATTTAAGTCATCTTAGATATATATACATATGTACCCAAACTCATTGTGGGGAAATTTACTACTGTTTCCTCGGATATTGAAATACTTTAGCATCATTCAAACACTTTAATAATATAATGCATAAATACTAGGCTATACATATTTACATCGTATACAAATACTACATACAGTTATATACACATACTTTTATATACGAAGTTAACAGTTATATACACATACTTTTATATACAAAATTAATCATATGAGTAGTGATCAGACGACAGCTGTGCACTGGACTACGTACGTACTACTTGGAAGATAAAACAAACAAAAATTTTGTTGTTGTTAGTCGCCGGGATAGATTAACATTTTTCCAGAGATTAAAGAGCTGAATTTTGTTTTGAAGGTATGTCAACCGCGTTAGTAAATAGGTATCATCTTCTAAGGGAATTTTTTTTTTCTCTTCTTTCGCGGAAGAATCTTCAAGCCATTTTGCATTCAAAGTAATGAGAAGGAATCATTCTATTCTTCCATGAAATCAGTAATTAAAATACCTTACCACTTAATAATAAAAACTAAAACTACGTAACTGTATGCCAAAATAACACATCCATCATCGTTTGTAGCTTCGTTGTGGTGCTAAACGTTCAATTCTAAGAAATTACAGAGTAGTTATAACTAAACCCTTCCTGATTTGGTTGGTGGTAAGCCATGGAGATCTGTTATCCAATGACTGCCCTCTGCTTCTGTTCTATTTATAGACATACGCCATGGATGGCACTAGGTTTGAACGTTACCATGTTCGTGATTTTCTGACTGCTGACGGCAAAAATTACTCAAATAATTTTCTTTATATATTATTCCTTCGTGAAAACAATAATATAATATCGCGGTTGACATACCTTCAAACAAAATTCAGCTGTTTTAATCTCATGGAAAAAATGGTTAATCTATTCCCGGCGACTAACAACAACAAAATTTTTGTTCGTTTTATCTTCCAAGTAGTACGTACGCAGTCCAGTGCACAGCTGTCGTCTGATCACTACTCATATGATTAACTTTGTATATAAAAGTATGTGTATATAACTGTATGTAGTATTTGTATACGATGTAAATATGTATAGCCTAGTATTTATGCATTACATTATTAAAGTGTTTGAATGATGCTAAAGTATTTCAATATCCGAGGAAACAGTAGTAAATTTCCCCACAATGAGTTTGGGTGCATATGTATATCTAAGATGACTTAAATTATAAAAGCCTTTTATGTATAAGCTAGCTTTTGCAACAACACATATCTTACGAAAAATTACTTATGTGAAGATGGTTTTAGTAGTACAAATGATAGTTATTGTATCGTTAAAAATATCAAATTGAACGAAGTCGCAAAGTCGATTCTATGTCGTGTTTTTAACTTTAACGTATAGTGGTATGAGAAACACCAGTGTGTCGTAGCGATGCGTCATCAATATAGTGGTATGAAAATACCACATGGTGTTGTAGCGATAGGTAATCACAAAGTACAAATCCTTTTCCCAGACCATCCTCAGAATTTTACGACTCTTCAACTTCAAGATCGATATGGTAAAATATATTTTCTGGGCTCAGCTCGTGTCGCTGCGCGAAATATCCTTTAATCTCTTATTTCTAGGGTAAAGTACTAACCACACTACCAGAGAATAAATAAAATAAAGAAAAAGGTCAGTATAACTGACTCGCTCACCCTCCAAGAGGGTGTCGGTATGAACACTAGGCGAGTGAGACCACTACCACGAGCCAAATGCCAATAGAAATCTCCCACTACAAAAACCCTCCATGAGGGGAGCCGACCCACAGAGTGAGCAGCTCGTACTACTACTACTCCATCCCATGCTGCCGACTGCTGCGCCTCTGGTGGCCATCCTTTTCAGTTAGCGCACACGAGTCACACGTGCTATTTTTCTCTCTGTGTTTTTTTGTGCCCTTTCGTTGGATTTATCTATAATGGAGCGTGCAGCTATCCCAGCAGCTAAGTTAAGTACTCAGTATTTATGGTTAGTTGGTTTTTTTCCGGCCCTGAGACAGTATTTGCCGTTTTTTAGGTATAAATACGAACTCTGGGTCGGAAGCATGGCAGCATGGTTCTGCCCTGGTGGTGGGTTCGTTCTTGGTCTCCCATACCTAGAACATCCCCTTATCTATGTACGCTCTATATTAATTATCCGTTTTACTTAGGGTACTGTCTACTCAGGTTTGTCATGCATGCATGTCTTTTACCTTATGTAGGCTTCTTCTATCCAGACCCTAGTCCCGGCTCTTAGTATCGGCCTCTGACTAGCTTTGAGTGGTAGACTTACCTTCGGGTTAGTCGTACACTCCTGGATTTTTTCTCCTACTATATTGCTTTCTTTCTTTTATTTTTATTTAATTATACTATGTATTTGTTATAGTTAGGTTTGTTAGTTTTTAAGGCGTCTGGCTTAGCCTAGGTCCTGGCTCATTGAGCCTATACTACCGCTCATCAGTTCGGTTGCTTCCCTATAGCATCTCTCTGATCAGTTGGTTTTGGCCCAGTGGGCCTATATGCTACTGCTTTTCAGTTCAGTTGCTTCCCGATAGCATCTCTCTGATCAGTTGGTTTGTCCTAGGCTTAGTTGTCTTGTTTTGGTCTTACCGCCTCGTGGTCACTACGTGACTCACGAGACCAGCCAGACGCCTTGGCCCAGTCACCTTCCCCCCCCTCCCGCTCTTCCATAGAGTCGGGGGAGGGTGGGTCGTCTGCCCATGCTCGCTCCACATACCGAGCCTGCCTCTTCTTCTCCCCCCAGGCGGAGGGGCTAGGGAGACGGGACAGACCCAGACTGGACTCGACCTCTCCAGCTTCTCGGTCCGGCCGGGTGGTAACGTGGTGGGGGGTACTGGCCTTTCCCCCCATCCGTTGCTACCTTGTCGCTCCGTGCTAGCTCGAGCCTGTATGTCTTCTCGCTCTTTCCCACCTTACTAGGGCTCCTTTCCTGATCGGAGTCCTGGCATCCAGCGGAAAGATGTTAGTCCACCCAGTAGAGTGGACCGGAACATACAGTGGGTCCCTGCTAACCTTACCGTATTGCTGAGTTACTACACTCCGCTACGCACTGGACTTTGGTCGGTTCGTTTGAGTTTTAGGTTTAAGTGTTATTAGATTAACTATAAGTTTATCTTAAGTACCTTAAACCATCCCCCCCTCCCTTACATGTCTTACCGGATCTCTCCGGGATTATAGCCTATTCAGGCGAAGCAGGGAGGGGTTATGCCCAAATTTTTTCCGAGCTCCGGCATGCAACGGAGTTCTTCTGTCCTTTAGCCTGTAAGTGATATTCTTTAAGATACTCATGTGTCTTCCCACTTACAGGCCACCAACTGTGAGCATCCGGGATGCGCCGCCACACTTCAGGACCCATGTGGACACGAAGTTTGCCGGTCCCATGCTCCATGCGCGACTCCGCACGGGGACATCCAGGTCTGGTACCATGAGACGTGTACCATATGTTACGATCTGGTGAGCCAGCTTTTAGACGGGGTAAGTATTCCATCTCCGGTAGCTGCTCCGCTTCTGTTTTAGTGCTTAAGTTTTTCATCAATTTCACTTTAAAACTTAAGGCATCTAAGTTTGAAAGTTTATACTTTAAGTTTTAGTTTTTAAGGTGACTTCTTAAATCTAATCTACGCCCTCTCTTTCCAGGCGCCGGCAGTGAGGGGATAACCGCACTGGCAACCCTGCGGGCCTGGGTCGGCGGTTTTGGGAAGAACGCCGCCAAGGGTATGCCTACATCCTAGAGAAGCGGTTGGCGGTATTAATCTTCCCCGGAGGCAAGGCGACAGGATACGTCGACCCGTAGAGGCGGCCCCGACTATCGCCTTCATCCAACAACAGCTGGCTGCCTCATTAACTGACCAAGACCAGGATATCTCCACGGACGTCGCGACTTTAGATATTAATGTGGAACCTATGGTAGGTGTAGACGACCTGTTGGTCGAGGTAGGTAAGGTGGACACCCAAGGGTCACCCTTGGGCGTAACTGTTTCTTCTACTCCTGCAACCTCTCCATCCTTCCAAGGCTTTACAGGTGATGATTGTATATCTCCTGACGCTTCGGTTAGACCTAAGGTCAAGGGTCAAGCAGTGAAATCCTTGACTAAGACGTCGTCGTCGTCTAAGAAGACGACTTCGGCTTCATCCTCCTCGCGTAAGTCTCCGGCTGGGAATCCCGGAGCAGACAGGTCTAAAGCTTCTAGCTCCGGCTCTAAGTCCTCAGGAGGTGAGTAAATCCTCCAGAGAGATCTCGCACTCCGGCAGAGTCACCAGTTCCGCTACCCTTGGTTCCGATTCAGAGCCACCCCTCCACCTCCGCAGCAGCTTCCGGCTTTGGACTCCAATGCTGGCCTGTTGCAACAGGTGGGCGACCTGGTTGGGTCCCTAAAGAGTAGCATGGAACAAATGATCTCTCGATTGTCGGATAGGATTACTTCCCAAGACTCCATTATAGCCGGACTGAGAGAAGCCCCTCTAGCCTCTCCTCCACTTTCCAATACGAGTGGAACTCAGCTTCCTCCGTATGACTCGCTACCTCCGTTCTCGATGAACAACCCATGGAGAGTAGCGTCATACGCCCCCTTCCAAGACGGTCTCATTTCTATACCGGAATTTGGAACTCGAAGGATAGAGGACTTCGAGTTCTACCCGGAAGACCTCCAGCCTCCGTTCATAGGCTACGCACGGCTCACAGCTTCAGCCATGGTTCGGGATGATAGGGTACCAAAGGAGACAGTCCTCTATTCACGAGACCAGGCTCAGAGAGAATGGCTCAGGTGTTTAGAGGACATGGATTGTTCTAATACCAAGATACAACCTTTTAAGAGTCCCTTACCATTTTCACAATGGATGAGAGTACCCCGCTCACCCGTTCCTGACAAAGATCGCGAGGTCTACCATCCCAGCGGCCCAGAAGGGGGAACCCATACCTCAATTGAAGGAAGCAGATCCCACATCTCCGTTACTCCCCTCAGCCGGAGAATTGTGGGAAGACTTGCCGAACACCTTCTCAGCTGGCAAAACTCAAACCGGACTGTGCTATGGAGCAGTTTGGTGAAAAGCTACCCAGGCTCCCAGATAGCCTTATTCAGGCTGAATTTGACGCGAAATCGCGATTAGCCAGATCAATTAACTCTATGGCTATGACCGAGGTAGCAACCATAGCCTATGGCTCAGAACCGCTTTTTAAGCTCATGACCAAATCCCTGACTCAAACGGTACAGTCAGATATGTTTGAGTTTGCCACTGCTAGAACGAATTGTAGGAAGCATGTCCTACAAGAGGCAACCATTCGGCATGAGCCGAATAGGTTACTCTCGTCTAACATCTGGGAGCAGATCTCTTCCCAGAAGCTATGGTGAAGGAAGTCCAGTCAGAGGCTACGAGCTGAACCAGAGCCTTAAGGACCGTTGGGGCCTTACGGCTAAGAGGAGGCAAGACCTAACAGCTAAAGGTAAGGGGCAGAGGAAACCCAGGCGTTTCCAAACCTTACCAGAAAAAACAAAAAGCAGCCACGCTTTCCTCAGCAAGTTCCAGCGGTTGCCTTGTTAGTGCAAACAGCCCAACCTTCCACTTCTAAAGCTCAATCACAGCCAATTTATGTGATATCCCCTCAGCCTCAGCCCTCCACCTCTTACGCCATCTCTCCAGCTTACAATCAAGCCTTCGAGAGTCAAGCTTCACAGAAGTATGACCGCTCGGGTAAGGGAGGCAGAGGTAAGCGTTCCTTTCGTGGGAGAGGATCGGGAGGCCCCTTTAATAGGGGAAAGCACTTCAGAGGAGGCCGAGGCGGTTACCAGAACCAATGAAGAACTTCAGGTAGGAGGGAGGCTGTTTCACTTTCGCCACCGGTGGAACTTCAGCGAATGGGCTCAGAGCATAGTGTCAAAAGGCCTGGGTTGGAGCTGGTTGACGAACCCACCTCCATCCAGACCTTTCCGTCAACTTCCTTCCAAGGAATTGACAGAGTACGCGAGGACCTCCTTCAGAAAGGAGCTATAGCGAGAGTCAAGAGATTAAAATTTCAAGGTCGCTTGTTCAGCGTGCCAAAGAAAGGCTCACAAAAAAGAAGGGTAATCTTAGACTTGTCCGCTTAAACTTAGCCATCCGCTGCGACAAGTTCAAGATGCTCACGATCTCGCGGTGCGGACCTTACTTCCCCGTGGGGCCGTCACCACCTCTATCGATCTTACAGACGCCTACTATCATATCCCTATTGCAAGACACTTCCGTCCGTTATCTGGGTTCAAGATAGGAGACCAGACATCTCCTTCAAGGTAGTTCCCTTCGGACTCAACGTGGCACCCAGGGTGTTCACGAAGCTAGCGGAAGTGGTAGTGCAACAACTCAGGACACAAGGGATTATGGTAGTAGCGTATCTCGACGATGGTTGATCTGGGCTTCAACAGTCGAGGAATTCAACAGAGCTACACTGAAAGTGATCAGTTCCTGGAATATCTAGGCTTCAAGATAAACAGGACCAAGTCAAGACTCACTCCAGAGTCAAACTTTCAGTGGCTGGGCATTCAATGGAATCTATCCTCCCATACTCTGTCGATTCCATCAACCAAAAGGAAAGAAATAGCGAAGTCAGTCAAGCAATTTCTAAGTCACAAACTGGCGTCAAGGAGGACTCAGGAAAGGATCCTGGGTTCTCTCCAGTTTGCATCAGTGACGAACGTCTTAATGAAAGCCAAACTGAAAGACCTAACCAGAATCTGGCGCTCACGAGCAAATGTCAGGTCCAGGGACAAACTATCCTCAGTCCCTCGATTCTAAAGAATCGACTTCGGCCGTGGGCGAAAGTCAAGAATTTGTCAGTGTCAGTACCCCTTCAGTTCCCTCCACCAGGGATCACCATCCACACAGACGCGTCCTTAAGCGGTTGGGGGAGGGTATTCCCAGGTCAGGAAAAAGGTTCAAGGAACTTGGTCACCTCAGTTCCGTCAGTTCCATATAAACGTTTACTGGAGGCAATGGCAGTGTTCTTGACTCTAAAAAGGTTGCGCCCACCAAAGTACTCCCACATAAAGCTAGTTCTGGACAGCGCAGTTGTAGTACATTGTATAAACAGAGGAGGCTCCAAGTCACGTCATCTAAATCATGTCATGGTAGCCATCTTCTCCCTGGCAGACAAGTTCAGTTGGCATCTCTCCTCCACTCACATAGCTGGAGTGAGAAACGTCATAGCAGACGCGCTATCCGATCAGTGCCCCTAGAGTCGGAATGGTCACTGGACAACAGTTCGTTCCAATGGATACTTCAAAGAGTTCCAGGGCTACAGGTGGATCTCTTCGCATCTCAAGCGAACCACAAACTGCCGTGTTATGTAGCCCCCAACCTGGACCCTCTGGCCTATGCCACGGACGCCCTGGCTCTAGACTGGAACAACTGGAAGAAGATTTATGTCTTCCTCCAGTGAATCTTCTCATGAAAGTTTTTAAACAAACTCAGGACATTCAAGGGTCAAGTGGCTCTAGTAGCCCCAGACTGGCCGAAGAGCAATTGGTTTCCCCTAATTCTGGAACTGGGCCTTCGTCCTCTTCGGATCCCCAATCCCAGGCTCTCCCAGTCAGTACAAACGAAGACTGTGTTCGCTTCCTCAGGGATTCTCCAAAACCCTAACTTTATGGATTTCATGAAGTTTGCGGCAAAAAGAGATGCGAATATTGACCCTCAGAATATTCTCTTCTTGGAATCCGATAAAAGGATTCAACTTTGAGACAGTATGATGCTGCTGTCAAAAAGTTAGCAATCTTCCTGAGAGAATCAGATATTAGAATCTGACAGTTAATTCAGCTATATCCTTTTTCAGATCCTTATTTGAAAAAGGTTTAGCAGCTAGCACGATTACGACAAACAAGTCAGCCTTGAAAAAGATATTTCAATTTGGGTTCAACATAGACTTGACGGATTCCTACTTCTCGTCTATTCCTAAGGCATGTGCTAGACTTAGACCTTCTGTAAGGCCTACGTCAGTTTCATGGTTCTTAAACGATGTTCTAAAACTGGCTTCAGAAAACCGATAATGACACATGCTCGTTTATAATGCTCTTAAGAAAACCCTATTTTTTATTAAAGCTTAGCTTCAGGAGCAAGAATTTCAGAACTGTCGGCTTTATCCAGAGATCCGGATCATATTCAATTCCTTCCCACAGGGGAAGTCCTACTTTCTCCGGAACGTAGCTTTTTAGCAAAGAATAATGAAGATCCTTTGATGAGGTGGGAACCTTGGAAGGTACTACCCCTTCCACAAGATGTATCTCTTTGCCAGTTTTCAACCTACGAGCCTTTCTGTCCAGGACCTCCTCATCCTCATCGGGTCCCCTCTTTAAGAGGGAAAAAGGTGGAACTTTATCCATTAAAGGCATCAGGCAACAAATCCTGTACTTTATTAAGCAAGCCAATCCTGACTCTTTCCCGAAAGCACATGATGTCAGGGCAGTAGCCACCTCAATTAATTATTTCCAACATATGAACTTCGATGAGTTGAAAAAGTATACCGGATGGAAATCGCCGACAGTGTTCAAACGTCATTACCTTAAGTCCTTGGAAGCTCTGAAATTTTCAGCAGTAGCAGCGGGTAACATAGTTTCCCCTGACTCTAGCTAACAATCTGTAGTAGAAGATTCAGTCCTCCTTCTACCTGCCTCACCCAACAGTTCGTCTATTCCTGCCTTGTTCATTTACATTCACCTTGTTGTCTTAGCTGCTTTTATGATGGTGTAGTGGGTGCCCCTTATTTTTTTTGCTAGGGGACACTCAACAGATGTTATAGATATTGATCTTATGGATGTTTACCCCCTTATTTTTATGCTAGGGGATACATCTTATTTATAATGGTTACGGGTTTTGTATATTAAGTCATATACATTCCTTTATATATTATCATTGTTGATTAATTTGTTCATTTGATTATATTAATTGCTATAATATTTTTGATACATGCCTTTACACAGATACCATTTTGATACATGTAAGCCATTTTTACCTCTGTATATATGTAAATTACCTTATGTTAAGAAACATGATTAGAATTAAGTGTAATTTAAGCATATTTCTATTTTTGTATCACTGTGTATATGTATCTTTTTAGGCAATTATATTCTTTTTTATATTTATTTTGTCTTTTAAATTTGAGACCTATTCTGATTTATTTTATTACTTACTTTTTGTTTACAATCTTGTGCTATTTCTCTGTACGATTTCGCGCAGCGACACGAGCTGAGCCCAGAAAAAGGGATTTTGACGTAAGGAAAAATCTATTTCTGGGCGATTGGCCTCGTGTCGCCAGCGAAATCCCACCCTACCCATACCCATTCGCCCAAGATTGTCTGCTAACTTCAGGATGGCCACCAGAGGCGCAGCAGTCGGCAGCATGGGAGGAGTAGTAGTATACGAGCTGCTCACTCTGTGGGTCGGCTCCCCTCATGGAGGGTTTTTGTAGTGGGAGATTTCTATTGGCATTTGGCTCGTGGTAGTGGTCTCACTCGCCTAGTGTTCATACCGACACCCTCTTGGAGGGTGAGCGAGTCAGTTATACTGACCTTTTTCTTTATTTTATTTATTCTCTGGTATGTGTTAGTACATTTACCCTAGAAATAATAGATTAAAGGATATTTCGCTGGCGACACGAGCCAATCGCCCAGAAATAGATTTTTCCTTTCGTCAAAATCCCTTATATAGTCATACTTATTGTTAAATCACAGTTGAACTGCAAAACATTATTATATTTTTGATGTTATGTACATATATTTTTTGTGTTTTACGGAATGTTTGTTTTGAAAATAATACCTATTAGTGAACATATGGTATTAATTGTCCCACTATTTTATTATAGGTGATCTTAATTATCTCACATTCATTTAACAGTATTATATTAATATTTATTTAAATAAACTGTAATTAATAAATAACAATAATGAAAAACATAAAGGGAAAAAATGTTTTTGCTGCAGTAGTGGTGTTTGTTTGATTATGCATCTGACCTCACATTTCCGAAATCTGAAAAATTCCAAAAACCGAAACATCGGAATGTGTGTGTACTGCACATTTTTTTAAACACGCACACAATGTCTACACATTTACTGCAAATTACAGTACGTACGTATTTATTCCAGAGAGAGAGAGAGAGAGAGAGAGAGAGAGAGAGAGAGAGAGAGAGAGAGAGAGAGAGAGAGATGAATTAAGGACTCCAAGGCGTGTTATTTTTACAATATTTTTTAGTATCTTGGGATTTTTTTTTAATCTTGAGATTTTCTATTCAATTCTCGAGATTAATAAGAAAATTACCGTAAATTGACTAGCATCAGCACACATCTAAATGACTCGGCCATTAGCAGGCTAAACCACCAACCTTATGAACTTGCATGATACATGACAAAACACAAAACCACGATATGGGAGATTGCACGTTATTCGAGTATATACGGTATGTGATTTTTTTTAGCCTTTTATGGAACAAAATCTAGCAAGAAATTGCCATTCCCAGTTGGCAACACTGGCCTACTCACGTTTGTTTGTTGTTGTTATGAAATGTGGTGTGCGGCGCGTTCTTTAAATTGTACCCATATAAACGAGTTAATTATGTGGCATCCAAAAGCCCTGATTCTTTTACTCTTATGGGAAAGACGCCTAAAGGTCAGATGAAGGTTTTTTACGTGGAATATACTAGTATTAACGTGTTGACGAAGGGAAGAGATTGTTTCGCTGCATACTGTTGGTAGCATTATCGTTATTATATTACTGGATTGCACTGCAAAATCGTCGCCATCTTTTATCAACATAGATTGTTGGTGAGTACCCATATGATTTACATATTTTGATAGTTCACTTACCACTCATCCTCTCTTTCCTTGTAAAAAAAAAAAGAGGCCCACCATGCGTATGTAGGCTTCTAGCTGTAATCCCTAGGCTAGTAGGCTACATATGTACAGTAGTACATATACTACATTTATATTTTAAGGCTAATTTTGTACAATAACTTTAAAACTGTCTTGAATTTAGTTTTAGGTGATAGTTGAAAACATATTTGGTGTTTGAACTAAAGTAGGCAGTTATAAACATTGGAATAGTGGGTCTTGGGGGGGTTGGGGTTAACTATTAAAGTAGGCAGTTTTAAGCAATTTTTGAGGGGGGTATCAGGATAACACGGGTATTTACTTATCACGGGGGGGTTCTGGGCCCTATCCCCCGTGGATAACGAGGCCCCACTGTAAATTGTATTTTTCCTAACTATACAAACCTGAGGTCCTTTACATAAATGCCCACCTCATGCCACCCCTCAATCTGAGGCAAAGTGGAGTGTTTACATCCATGGCAGTTACTGCCTAACCACCTTGTTCAAGAATTTAACGGCCGTAATTCCTGCTGTGCCGAAAGTAATTCCTTATGTAAAGGACCTCAGGTTTGTATAGTTAGGAAAAATACAATTTACTTTCAAAAATTGTGATTTTGGTAGCACAAGCCAGTCCAAGAAGAGGTGTCCAAGACTACCTACATGAGGTTATTAGGCAAGCCTACTCCTCATCGTCAAGATCTGCCACCAGTACTACTTTGCATGCAGAAGCACATGACATCAGAGTGATAAGTTCCTCCCTGGTATTTAAGAACTTGTCTGTTCATAGAATTTTGAATGTTGGTTCCTAGCTATGTCAAACGACTTTCACTTTCTTCTACCTGAAGGATATTGCCAACAGGTCCTTGGAGACTTTTTCCTTGGATCTGGTGGTGGTTGTTCAATAAGAGTAGCTCATCCAGATGATGAATGTGAAGGAGGGAATGATTGAGATGACCGGTCTCTTTTCTTTCCCCATTTTTCCTTTCTTCAATACCAACGGGCAGTTTGAAGAATACACTCATCATATGCTAGAACTGGCTTGATACAGGTGAGCAGTGCAGTCATACTATTACAGCGCTTTTTATTTTTCATACAACTTACAATCAGTAGCTTCAACTCCTCTCTAGCAAGGGGAGTGAGGAATGATGACAAACCTGTTTCATGTAGCTGACATAGTTTGTTGCTTGTACAGATATAGTTCTCTTTGACTTCCATTTATGCTATGAATCTGGACATGTTACATTGTATTTAGACCCAGTGGACTTGGTGTTAGATATCCACATATCTAACATATCAAAGGCTTCGGTCCTCTTTAGAATTCTCATTTTTAAGAAGTATGATCAGGTGTGCCGAACCTCCAGGCAGTTCAGGATTCTCAAACCTCCCTCCAAGTGTGAGTCTATCCTAATATTAAGACCAAGGGTTTGTTCTGCATATGAACAATTGACAAGTTTGTATTTAATTTGTATTTTTCATAGCTAAGAAACCTGAGGTCTTAACATTGACTGCCTACCTCTAGCCACCCCTCCTATGTCTTATCTTGGATTGGAAGAACGACTAATGTGTCACTAGGTTCAAGCATGGTCTCTGACGAGCCTCCACCTGAGCTACGTATTGGTAGCCAGATGTGACAGATTCTTGCATTTACAGTTTTTATTGTTTTAACTGGTTTCCAGCTGGCACCAGAAGATTTATCCTAATGTTAGGACCTCAGGTTTGTTAGCTATGAAAAATACAAATTAATAAAAAACTTGTCATATTGTAAGCTTATGATACTGGCTCTGTATTTACCTGGTAAAAAGTTAGATTAGCAAAACTTGCTACATTGTCACAACCACCAAATGTATTATTTTCTTATATAGTTTTTGTTTGTTCTCTCTTCTCCTCCAACTGAGCTTTCTTGCTAGTTGTCACCTCTCATTAAAGAACAAATATTCCCCCAAGTGTTCCAAACTGGCTTTCTCAGTTTTCACCTTTCATTCAAGGCAACAGTAAATCCCTTAGGAGATCCCCATGAGCCTAGAAATATACTTCATAATAATTTAGAAATGTGCCTCATTCCCCCCCATTAAATTACTCTTGAATGATAATATGTATTAAGTCCTTTGCTTAAGAAATATGACACGGTTTAGTGAAACTATTTATAATGATGATAGTACAGGCAGTCCCCGGGTTATGACGGGGGTTCCGTTCTTGAGACGCGTCGTAAGCTGAAAATCGTCGTAAGCCGGAACATTGTCAAAAACCCTAAGAAAACCTTACTTTTAATGCTTTAGGTGCATTTAAAACTATGTAAACTGCATTCTTATGGCATTTTTCATTAAAAAAAAACTTTAAATATTGATTATTTTGCATTTTTGGTGTCATATTTCATCTGCCAGATCAGCGTTTGTAGGTGTCGTAACTCTGGAACATGCGTTGTAACCCTGGAACATGTGTTGTAACCCTGGAAATAATTTCTGATGAATATAATTGAAAAGCATCGTAACCTTGGAACGTCGTAAGCCGAGACCGTCGTAACCCGGGGACTGCCTGTACATGCAATGTATATGGTAAAATGAACCATTTAGACTTTTAAGACATTATTTGTTTATATATATTTCAGGGAAGAAGAAAAGGTTTTAATGCATTCTGCACGTGATAGCAGCCACACATTTGTTGGATTGGCTTTCAAGTTAGAGGCAGGTCGATTTGGACAGCTGACATATGTGCGAGTTTATCAGGGTTGCTTAAAGAAAGGAGAAACTATTTATAATTCTCGTACTGGGAAAAAGGTAAATTTATTGTGTTCAGCTTTGACCAATATTAACCATTTTTAATAGGTTCCCTAATATGAAGCATTTAGTTATCTTTTAAGAATAAGGATAATACAAGTAACTGTCATTGTATGATTGATTAGTAGATATTAGATTGTTTATTCAGGTGAAGAGTTTCCTGTGTAAAGTTTTATCCAACCACTGCCTTTGCAATCACGGCACTTTGCTTCATTTTGAATTTACATGCATGAGTTTATATATTGTGAATATTTGTTGAAAATATGTAAAGGGTGTGTTGATGTCTGTATGTAAACTTAAATGATCATGTAACACTGGAATAATTGGTGAAATCTGATAAAGAAAATATTAATTATGCCTAAAGTTATGCAAATGCATATACTTGAAAAGGCATTGTGATTGTTAAGACCTTCCTGGCCTGGAAAGAAGGTTCTGTAGTCATAATTAGTAAGTGCTAACTGTTTGAATGCGATGATTTTTCATAGTTTCTATCTGAAAAGTCAGCCTTTTGAAAGAATATTTATATTGATTCCTGGTTAAATTTGGGATTGACAATGACAAAGAAAATGAAGGGAATGAGCAAATGTGTGACTGCCTAGTTTAGTGGGAAGGCCATATTGCAAATGAGGTATTGAGGGAGAGATTTGATGATAGCAGTAGGAAATTAGACTAAAAACACAGAAATGGAGATGGTTTAGAAGTTATAAGAAGAGATAAGCAGTTAGCAAGATATTGGATGCCAAGTTGAAGAATGGCAGAGGTAATACTTGTAGAAAATAAATGAAAATGAACTTATTTTCCACCCAATTCTATCAAGGGAAAAGCTTATGTAAAGTTTGCCTAGGAAAACAAGCAAGGACATGGTTTTTGTTGATGCTAAATCGATTGAAACCTCATAAGCCAGTCAGGAAACCCCCTTGACATACTCTAGGCACTTCAAGTAAAAATGGGACTGCAATTAGGCTAGGTGATGCAAGCTTGGAAAATAATGCATTGAAAGCACTGATGTATTGTTAGAGGTTCAGAAATTTGGGAATCACATGTACCAGCAATAATTTTACCTCTGGTCTTTTTCTTGGATTGTTATTGTGAATTTTGAATGAAGAAAAACAAGAGGCTTGGTTACTTTGTCCCTATTTTATTGCCTTTGCTAAATGGCTTTACTTATTTATTGACCTGTATGAATATAATTAACTGTTATTATTAATATTATTATTACTATCATCCTTTGATTATTGTTTCATGTGCAGATGACTTGTAATGTATTGTCCTATGAAAAGTCAGAAAAAAATGCTTAAAGTTCTCTTGTACTCTTTTAGGTAAAGGTATCTCGACTAGTCCAGATGCACAGTAACAACATGGAAGATGTCACTGAAGTTTATGCAGGAGATATCTGTGCTTTGTTTGGTATTGATTGTGCTTCAGGTGATACCTTTACCACAGACTCCAAGTCCAATATTTCTATGGTATGCAGCAATTGTCTTCCACTTATTTTTTTTTATCCTTGAACTTAATGAATAACAAAGATAATCAGATATTCAGAGAATTTATAAATGCATATTTCAAATTGTCTCACAAACAGGAATGCATATTTCAAATTGTCTCACGAATGGGAATGCTTTTCTCTTATTCCTCACATTTATAGTTATCATCTTTGATTTTCTGTAAGCTTCAACCCTTTCTGCTCTAATTTCTTCCAGGAATCAATGTATGTGCCAGATCCTGTTATTTCTATGTCAATTAAGCCAAAGGATAACAAAAACTTGGACAGCTTCAGCAAAGCCATCAACCGTTTTACAAAAGAAGACCCTACATACACTGTATACTGGGACAATGAAAACAAAGAGACAATAGCTTCTGGGATGGGCGAACTTCACTTGGAGATTTATGCCCAGGTATGTGCACATTTTTGTATGGGTGGTATGCCATATCACTTTTTTAATATATTTCAGATTTACTATTTCTTTTTCATGAAGTTTGTTATAAACTGAAACTATCCAATTTTGTGTAAGGTCAGATGTACAAGTAAAATTATTAAACAATACAGATAAAAGAGAAAATCCAATTGTAAAATAGAATTATAAAAACAGGAAAAACATCAGCAAAGACAGAAGATGAAAAATATAGCTATATAAAATTTTAAGCATTCTTGAAATTTTATAACACAAAATTTCAATTAAATTTGAACAGTTAGAAACTGGTGAAATAAACAAATATGGAAAGAATATGTGAGTACTAGGACTTAAGACTAGGCAATGGGTCAAATACCCTTACTTAGCTTCTCTTCAACACCCAAGATAATCACAATACAAATGGAGTGAATTGTTCAATTTGAGCGCTGAATGACTTCATTGTTCCCAGTGCTTGGCCTTTGGCCTAAATTTAATATTCTTCTCAACTACATTCAGTTACCCTTCTGTATTGGTATTACAGGCACATAACTTTGGGCCCAGATGTGTCCCAGTTATTGGAATTTTTTGTAGTTCAGAACTGTGGTCAGGAGCATAATCAAACATTACTGCTGAAGTGAAAATAGTTTTTTCCTTTTTTCGGTTATTTTCATTATATAGTTATTTATTCCCTATAGTTTATTACTATATATATCATAATGCTATTAAATGAAGGTGAGATAATCAAGATCATCAATAATATATATATATACAGTGCCCGTCAAAAAAACTGTCGTGGTAGCGATTTTGTAAGAAAAAAACATGTTGCGGAAAAGAAAATATTAATTAAAAATCAATGGTTAGTAATAAAAAAAAAAAAAATAGGTTAACACTCACCAACTCCTAGCCTAATATTTAATAGGCATTCCCCGACGTTTCCGAACTTCTTTAAGCCTATTGGGGACGGAATCTGCAAGTTTTTGCAGGAGCTTCTCGTCAAGGTTGTCCCAGATACGTTTCAACTGTGTCTCTAACTTTTCAGTTGTTGTCGTGTCAACGTCCTGTAATTTTCTTTTTCATAATGCAAGCCAAAGATTTTCAATAGGC
>NC_061087.1:498953-513953 GCF_015104395.2 Macrobrachium nipponense
GAAAGTTAATTAATAACAGTATATGAAAGGTGTCCTATACAGGTAGTCGTCTACTTACGACCTATGCAACTTATGACAGACCGACTTTACGACAGCTATGACAATATAATATAATATTTAATAATATTTAATTTTATATTTGGCTAAAATACGTCGAGCGCGTACGATAGTTTTTCCCGCTACCGGCAGCGCGCTCATCTCAGAGAGATGCTCAGCTTTCGGCAGTGTTTCTGTGTGTTTGAGTCCTTGTACGTGGTTAATGGTTAGCCTATTTTGTACATGTTTCTTTGCTCCAAACCCCAATCAAAAATGTCTTCAAAAAGAATTCAAAAAAAAAAAAATTGCTCAGTTTCCAAGCCTGCTAAGAAAGCAAGAAAAGCTATTGATCTAGACATGAAAATGAAAGTGATAAAGCAGTCTGAATGGGGGAAGAATGTGAGTGTAATAGCCCGCGATCTTCACCTACCGCATTCTACTGTGTCAACAATTTAAAAAGATAAGGAACGTATTCGTGAAGCAGTAAAGGGTTCAGCACCTATGAGATCAACTGTGATAACGAAACAACGAAGTGGACCCATACATGAAATGGAAAAACTATTAAATGTGTGGATTGAAAGCCAACTCCAAAAACGTGTCCCATTAAGCCTTCACATACTGCAAACGAAAGCTTTAAGTATTTTTTAAGACGTTGAAGGAGCGTGCTGGAGCAGATTATACCCAAGAATTTTCAGCAAGTACAGGATGGTTCAAACGATTTAAGAAAAGATTTCAGTTGCATAATGTCCGAATCACTGGGGAAGCAGCGAGTGCAGATGAGGAAGGTGCGAAAAAGTTCATTGAAAGTTTGGATGAAGTCATTGTAGAAGAAGCCTATTTACCAGAACAAATTTTCAATGTTGATGAGAGCGGGTTATTCTGGAAACGAATGCCGGAACGCTCCTTCATTTACCAAGAGGAAAAAGCCATGCCTGGATTTAAGGCATCTAAAGATAGGCTGACTTTGTTGCTTGGCAGTAATATCGCCGGGTTTAAGCTGAAGCCACTTTTGATTTATCATTCCGAAAACCCGCGAGCTCTTAAAAATGTGAATAGGCATACGCTACCAGTCTACTATCGTTCCAACAAAAGGCATGGATGACTCAAGCACTTTTCGAAGACTGGTTCATAAACTGCTTTATTTCCCAGGTTCGTGAATATTGTTTCGAAAACACTATTCCATTCAAGGTGTTGTTACTTTTGGACAACGCACCCGGCACACCACCTCATCTAGCCGATCTCCATCCCAACGTGAAAGTGACATTTTTACCACCCAATACACTCCCTCATCCAACCTATGGACCAAGGAGCTATTGCTGCCTTTAAGGCAAATTATCTAAAAAAAAACCACCTTTTCCCAAGCTATATCAGCTACAGATGATGATCCTGACTTATCTTTACGTGATTTTTGGAAAAAATACGATATTCTTAAATGCATCAAGAATATCTCTGCAGCATGGGAAGCTGTGACAAAGAAATGCATGAACGGCATTTGGAAGAATTGCGCTAAACGCTATGTGAATACTTTTGATGGGTTTGATAATGAGAATGAACTAATAATGATACGTGAAAAAATTGTGACATTAGCCAAAGGTCTATCGTTAGAATTGAGGAATTGCTTGACAAAGTCGGAAGAACTAACAACTGAAGATCTGATTGCGCTGGAAGAGGAAAAAGTTGCTGAAGAAGAAAGGAGAGAAGCAGCAGCAGAAAAGGCGGATGAGGGGGAGGAGGAGCCACAAAGAATGTTCACGACTAAAGGCTTAGCAGAAGGTTTATCACAGTTAAATAAACTTCTAGCTCAATTTGAAGGAATGGATCCAAATACTGAAAGATTTTCAAGAATTGAACGCATGTTTCTTGATGCTGTTCGCCCATACCGGGAAATTTATGAAGAGAAGAAAAAACGGACCATTCAAACAAAACTAAGCATGTTTATGTTTAAACCAACATCTCGGTCTACCCCTGTCCCCACTACCAGTAGTACTACCACCGGATGAGGATGACCCGGATGATCCCCAGCATCCACCAGCAGACAATAATTTCTTTTTTTTTTTTTTTTTTTCAAATTTCAAATGTTTCGTAATTTTTATTTTTTCTGTATGTTCATGTTTTTTCTGTACTGTAAATCAATTCTATCTATGCATTACTGTAGTTTGCCTGAAATTTATAAAGAAAAGGTAATTTACATACTGTTAAATAAAACTTTGTGTATTACTACGTACGTACATAGACGTGTTGGCAACAGTACAAACGGTCGCTAGAGAAAACAGCAGACGATGTTTTGTTTTATATTTTCAGAAGTAAAATTTTGTTCGAAAATGGTAAGATTCGTATTTTTGTAATTCATTTTGTATTTCTGTTTTGCAAATAAATCAAATATAATAACAAATTATGTATTTAATTCAAACTTATAAATAAATAAAAGTATATAATACATGTAGCCGATGTCAATGCAAATGGCGGATAAGAAAATGTAAACAGACCAGACAGATGGTCTGAATGCCTACAATAAAAATGTTAAATACAGTAATAAAAGTAAGTATTAATCAAGGAGTTCGAGCATGATAAGATTTCATGTGCTAAACGTAATAATAGGTACTATACATGCACATATTTGGGATGATATAAAATGTATATGTAGGCTACTAAGTTGTCAATGAAAATGCAAACGAACAAATACGTACATGTACACGCATGTGTTTGAATATGGTAAAAAGGATAAAAAGACAGCACAAACATGATTCAATTTATTCAATATGCTGAAAGAAAGACAGTATACATTGCATACTTTGGATATAATATATGATAGATAGTATGCGGTAGGTACAGAATACATGTACATAGGCTATGTGGTTCGTAGGTATAGAATAATGTACATAGGCTATGGGGTTCGTCGACTTATGACAAGATCAATTTACGACAGGTCTGCCAGAACCTAATGCCGTCGTAAGTAGACGACTACCTGTATATGAGATAAGAGACAATGAGCTCGCATCTGTCCATTCAATAAATTTTCACTCTTCATTAGTGGTGGGCGTAACTGATTATTAGTAATCGATTACTTTGAAAAATTCTCAGTAGTCAATTCTCAGTAGTCAATTACATTTCAAAGTAGTCGATAGCCTTTTTTTTTTTTTTTTTTTTACGAGACAAATTTCTTTCTTTGTTATTATCTGTTAGAGGAGCCTTACACTGCATTTATATTTATTTTAAAAGGATTTCAAAATTTATTTTGCTTTCTTTCAGAAAATAATAAATATTTTCTTATTCAAAAACAAAAATTTATAAACTAAATAGAAGTATCAAGCTAATTTTTTAATTCTTTAATAGTTGAGATGTTTATTTTTCATTCAAAGAGAAGTTTTTTTTTTTCATTTTCTTATCAGCTAGCTCTTCATATCTTCATGAAAAATAAAGAATAAGAATATTCATCTGTTTTATGTTAGGATAAAGACTGGGGGAATTTTTTTTCTTAGTTCATTATTCATATAAATGGATTATCGATATTTACTTGTGTGCATAATGGAATAACAACACAATACATATAGGTTTAAACTTGAACTTATTGCCAATGCTCATTTATTATAATTTTCAAGGATACTTGCCAAGCTTAGAGAGAGAGAGAGAAATAAACCATAATTGTATAAATTAATACCAAGGACCTCTGGACTTGATTATACTGTAGTAGCACATGCAATGTACCAGTTTCCTGTGAAAGTAATCTTTAAATAATCCATTACTAATCGATTACTGATCACCAAAGTAATCAAAGTAATCGACTACCAAAACGGATGAGTTTTGCCCATCACTACTCTTCATCTGTGCTCGTTCTCCTTGATTTTCCTGGCCATGAACTGTTCATCATCTTGTTCAGAAGTATGAACTTTGCTGACTAATTGTGCAGCCTTACATAGTTTATTTTCATCATGAAAATGTAAGTTATAAAATGTATAATGTAGGAGAAATATCCCCAGATGTTATGAACCTTAAGGTAAAAATCTCATCAGGCTCTTTGCCATTTCATTTGTCAAATTCGTCTCCAGTCTTTCTAAATACCATTGAAATTAGAAGCATATTTGTCCAGTTGTCAAAGTTATCTGTGATATTTTTAAATTCCAAAGAATGAAAGCAAATTTGTCCAGTTGTTTAAAAATATATCTGAATTACATTGAATGAAAAGCAGATTTGTCCACTTGTCATAGTTGTTTATGATCCTTGTTAATTCCCTTAAATGAAAAGCACTGTTGTTCAGATGTTGTCCACAAACTTTATGAATTCCCATGAATGAAGAACAAATTTGTGTTGAATTGGTTCACCATCAGTGAGAGAAAAGTCACATGAAGACTTTGACCTCAAAGCCCATATAAAGTACTGAACCCTTGTATGTGAAGTTTTGTTCAACTAACAAATCCATCATGTACTCTAGCCCAAATTTATGAGTTTTCATAATCCTGAGGAAGTCCTTTCCTGAATCTAAAGAAGAAAATTGTTCGCTGGTTGATAGGCAATATTGCTCATATATACCCAATGGTCTTGGTGTCTAAGTAGGTATGAACTTCACTTCTCATATGTTTGCTTTGCTGGTAGCAAAATTCTAGGTAGGTAAGAATATAACTCCTCAGATGTCTGCTTTCTTGTTAACAAAATACTCCTAAAACTGAGCTAAGCTATTTCCTTCACTTCTATTTCATGGCATCCATTTGTTTGAAAAGATGGTTATACTGTTGTTTGGTGAAAATTTGATAAAGAGGTAAGGTTGGAAGCTATTGTCTGAGTCTTTACCCTCATGATCTTTTACTTCTAACACTTTGGTAGCTCAGATGTGTATGTTTAACTTTGGTATTGTGATATTCATTGTCATAGAGTAATTCTTTTGGCTTTTCATAATTACTCCCTTTTTTTTTATAAGCCAGTGAAGCTTCTTAGTTTATGAATCATGTTTTAACCAATTTTTATGTTATTGTTCGTCTTACACATTACTGAATATTTTTGGTATTTTCATTATTAAGATATATATGTTTGGATTTACTGTAATTCAGTTAATTTAGAAAAAAATCTTGTTTTCTTTTTAAATCTTATTGGAAAGTGTTTTCATTGAAGAACTTTGAGTCCAGTAAGCATCAATAGAGCTACAATAATAAATGTTAGGTGGGGTCCAGTAAAATTCATATACATTTTGTATATCAAAGTGTATAAATGATTTTGTTATAAAGTATTCATATTGTTTGAATAAGCTATAAATAACATACTGTACATATTGGCAAAAAGACCTTAGTTCACTGTATGGGTGGAATGGCAGTTGGATGTAAAATTTTGTGATGAAGGTGCTACTGTTAATTTCATGTCTTTGCAGCTCAGTACATCTCACACTGATTCTTGCAATTCTGGAGACCCGAGTGTTAGGCTTAAAATATCTCAAAAGGCATTGTCAGGAAATATTTTGCCAGAGCCAATAGACTAAGTCAACAAATATGTATATAAAATTTCCTGTAATGATAGAGCTACCTCCTTTTTGAGTTATGCCACAGTATGAATTTGTATACACACTATACATATACATGCAATACTGTAAATATACAAGATGTAAGGGTTCACACTATGCAGTGTAGATAGATTTAGATCTTCTGTGATTTGAAGCCATATCACCCAACAAAAAATACCAGTTTTTCTTGCCAAACAATACTGCTGTTTTTTTTCAGAAGAAATACTATGTTCATTAGGATTAGCCATTACAGTGATTAAAGAAATACCATCACAGATGTTTTAATTTTCAGAAATGTAAGTTCTATAAAAATCCTTCAATATTTTAATCCAAGCCACAGCTGTAACTTCTGTTATTGATAATGTAACATTCCATAATTCTTTTATACTAATCAATAAGTGGCAGAATGAATGGAATAATGAATCTTTTAGTAACAAGTTAAAACAAATCAAGCACAATGTTCAAATATGGAAGTCATCTTAGAACAGCACACAATTTTGACTTGTCTTGAAATTGGTCACTGTCATTCGACCCATGGATATTTGTTGAAGAGCTCAGTCCTTATATATAATGAACGTGTCTAGACTAACATCAAATGTCAAATTTTGGAAATATAGATCAGAAAATGTCTTATTAGAACCTTCATAATTTTCAATTAGGCAAATTTTAAAATATTTAAAGCTGTCATTTCATCAATGAAATCTGAACTATATTATTAATAATAAAGACAAATTACCCTAGTGGTATGGTACTGTTTAATAATGATAAAATAATAATTCATGAGACTTGTTAGTGTGATTGGATCTGTTTCTTTTGTGAAGAACAAGACTTTTTCATGATCCATCTTGGTTATCGGGAGGAGGCTTTGGTTAAAATGTCACTTATTCATGTTGTGCCACATTTTACTGGCATGTCATTAGTAATGATCTTTAAGTAAATCATTCTACTACCTCAAGGTCCCTATAAAATTTTGTTTAATCTTCTGAAGGGAAATTTAAAATTTAAACCTCAGATAATGACGATGACGATAATTTGTTTTTGTTGAATATTTTTTTATCTGGGTACATTTATCCTCATTGGAAGTAATGAACATGTAAAAAATGTATTTTATATTTTTACAGGTTCCTCTGAATGATATGTTTGGTTATGCATCGGAGTTGAGATCTTCTACACAAGGAAAGGGTGAATTCACGATGGAATATTCTCGTTATGCACCAGCAAGAGGAGAGGTAATGGAGAGTCTCATCTCCCAGTTCCAGGATTTCTATGCTGCAGAACCTGCAAAGAAAAAGGGACGGCGATAAGTTCATCAGAATTGTTAGTAATCTTTTTAAATAAAATTTTGTTGTATATGTATAGATCTTGTTTATGTTGTAAATTTTGTATGTAGATAAATTATTTATAAAGCAGGAAAATTTTGTACATGCAGTATGTTAAGGTTCAATGAAAGTTACTTGGATGATTGTTCTTTTATTTCATAGCCATAATTTTAGACTAGTTTCTTTTGGTAATAATTTGACTTGATTGTAGTGGTTCTTCTTCAGCAGAGATGGTGGTTTGTAAGTCATTTTTTTTATAACTCACAGGAGTAGAATCATGGGTTTACAGGCAATTCATGTGTGGTTGAGAGTAAATAGTACAGTAGTGTCACATACTGTAGTAACATACTAATTTATTTTGGTAGTAACACCTTAATGATATATTAACCGTAGATGAGGTGTATGGTCTTTTGAAGTGACATCTTTGTTTTATAATTTGTGTCATTGGTTACATAAAGTATTTTCATGCAGTAAAGTCCCAGTAGTACTACTATATTGTATGTATTTTGAGTACGGTATTGTTCTCCAGGACAAAGTATGAATAACATTATTAGCTGCTGCTTTCAACAAGGAAAGTAAATACATTAAAAATTTTGGATGATTATAAGCATATGTCTGTATCAGTTGTTAAGCCCGGTACAAGTCCTTTGCTGTCATTGTGGACTTTGCTTTAAGTGCCGTGTCCCCAGCTCGCTCAACATTTGAGAAAATATAAAAATGAAGAGGTGATACCTGTGTATTCTTCCTCTTGTCGATAATGATAAGGCATCTCCATTTTCTATGCCTTAGTTAGCTTTCTGCTGCAGTAATGATAACATACTGCAAAATGCTCTGGCTGTTGGGGAGCATTATGGAATTTTCCTGTGCAACATCCTCTTCCATCTGTTGCGTAGCTTATAATTGTTCAACATCTCAATTGTTCTCTTACCTCTAAATCAAGTGCATAGTGTTCTTTAGCAGAAACAGGCACCAAATGTGCCATCTGCTGTTAAGAGTTCTTCTTCAGGAGGATGGGACAAACCGATGAAGGTAATCACCCTAACTCAGTTGGGATGAATTTTTAGGACAGGTTGAAGTGGAGTTACTTATGAGGCATCAAGCCCTTTAACAGGTGTAATAATGCACTAAAAGTTGAGTGCTCAGTGTCCTTTATGGCTGTTGGATGTCTGGCATTTCTAATAACACATGGTTGGAGGTGATGCATGTCATCTCATGCTGGTGATTCTCCTTCCCAATAACATCATGCATCACCAAAATACTTCCACTGTTTTTGTAGGACAGACCTTCTGAGAAGGCCTGTACAATTATATTCTTGGGATCAGACCAGGTCTTTGTTTCTTTTTTTTTATGTGTTAATGTTTTTGGAAAGGGCCAGTTTCCTCTGTCAGTCATACACATATGTTTGATAGGCCATACTGTTTACAAAATTGCCATAGCACTAATCTGATACATTAATATTTTAAAGTTTTCATCTTGAAGGCAAACTTCGCAGCTGTCAGCTTAACTCTAACCCCCTAACTAGTACCACCCATGCACCTTGTTGTTTCATAAACCATCACACGTCTTGATAAGATACACAATGTGTGCTTCCTGATAGAATTTGGAAGTATCATCACTGTATTTCTTGGCAAATTCACTTGATGTTTGCTTTGCCTTTCATTTCTGTCTGCTTTCTCATCCCAGAAGAATGTACAACCTGTCAACACTCCAGCCACTATGCATTATGAGGAGACTTAGCTTTTGCATCACTGACAGACAGTTATGCTGATCTCCCAGCGTGTAGAAGATATTGCTGGATGAATAGCCAATTATGGCTGCACCTAACACTTGAGAAGGAGCCAAGTTTCTTTAGTCAGTGAAAGTAGGGGGGATGAATCTCAGAAGCAGCAGCTCATTTTAAAAAGACCTTTTAGGCTCTCAAGGAAGAAATGAGTCACATTTAAGGTGCGGGCCCAAAGTTATGCCAACCTCAAGATTTCACGAATACTAAGCGAAGTGAAATTATCCAACATGATGCTGTATGAAGAAAAATCAACCTATCTGAGCCAGAGATAACTTCTTGAAGGAGAGGAACCGAAGGGAAGTTTCTCTTTGAGGAAAAGAAAATGTAATACACTTATTAAGATTTTTTATTCTTTGCCAGAAATAATAGACACCAGGGCTAGTAAGTGTCCTGGTTGCTCGAAGAATGAAAATGTTTAATGCAACCTCACTTGAGAGGGAGAACAGTTGAAATTGCCACACTTACAAGATTTACTGGAGTCAAGAGAGTGAAGACTTAGTTTTCTACAGAAAGAATAAAGTAATTGTATGGCTATCTAGAAGAAACCTGAAGTGAACTTGGAGTTATTTTCTCTCATTGGAGTGTAAAGACTGGCAGGAATAGGTTCCTCCTTAAATATGTGTCGCCAAAGGCATGTAGAATTAAACAATGCTTATTATCTTTCTTTAAATATAATGCTGATAACCCATATGGACAGAATCAATAGACTATAAACCCAAGAGGACACGAAAAGGAAAGCAGCTTGCAGAGAGACAGGTTATAGGAAAACATGTCAAATTTGTAAATGTGAAGTAGTTGGGAATGAGACTGATACACCTGAATTCAGGTCTTCAAAAAGCAGAAATTAATTTTCTCCTTGCTGAAACATTTGGAGATAAGAAGATTCTACAGCTGCACAAGGCAAATTATTCCATAGTTTAATTGTAGCCAAAATAAACTCCCAGCAAACTGAGTGTAGTATTAAACCTGATACGTACTAGAAAATGTCATTGAGTGTTGGGAGCAAAATCAACTAGTCAAGTAAAGAAGAGTGCAGAGGGTGTTTGTAGTTGTAGTACATTTTATGTGACAAACTTAACGAACTCATTGTACTTTTATGCCACAAGTCAACATTAGGAGTTGGCAAAATTAACTTGACTGATGACATAACTCTGTCCAGGAGTTTGAGATGATATTATGCACCCTATGACCACACTGGAGAACCATACACCAAACAAGGTAGGAGACAATGAATGGGACTATCAAGGTGAACTTGAGACCAGTGTCTGAAAGTGAAGTCCACAGTGAAGTAGGCCCTACTTCTGGACTGCTGGTCTCTAAGCACTATTGAAGATCCCTATGAAAGTTTAAATATTGATGGCGTGACTGCTAATCAGGTACACTTGAAAAACTGTTGACTTTCTCAAGTAGACTTTCCCTCATAAATGTCATCAAATTCAGTTAGTCACCCAAACTGCTGTGGTTTTGCTGTTGAATGTGCTAACATCTAATATCTGAGGGCAAGCCTTTGTTGTAATCTGCAGAACAGTTGGTAAACCAACAAGGAAGACTAATATTACAAGAGTAGAGGGAGTTGAAGGGATATCTGTTACAAAGAGTCACTTCTTTTTGTCATCTTACTATCATCTGTTGTACTTACTCCTAAATACATACATGAATAAACCACTTCAATTCTCCCTACATCTGTATAGTATCAACACTGATTGCTCCATTTTTCTGGTTTCCATTTACCCTCATGACATTACTCTTGTTTTCTGCATGTGCAAACTAAAACTTTTTGCCAGACTTTGTGGAGTTTTTCTTCATCTCCAAGCATAAAAAAATTCTTAATTAATTTACATCTCATATCAATCACTTCATTTATAGACACTGAGCAGCCATGAAGAACACCCTTCTCTCAGACCTACCTTCACACCAAATCAGTCACTCTTCTGCATACATATTTTGTCACATATTTCCACCAGAAATAATTTCTATGGTGTGCTAATTGGCCAAGGCACCAACCAACGTCTAGAATACTACCACTAAAAAAGAATTTGGGCTTTCTAAGAATGAGCGACGTTCTGATGTTTGATATCTTACTCTAGGTAGGGCAATCGCTCTTTCCCTACACACCAAATGTGTAGCATATTGTCTACATACAGTATTAGACAAAATATTTTCCTTATTAAAATTCCCAGCCTATACTAGGTTAAAAAAATTTGAATCTGTTAATTACCCGTCAATAATGCCTTCTAAGCATGGACGCATTAGGGTGGGTAAAGTTTTGATAGGGCTTGCAGTTACTTGTAAAATGATAACACCTCCCAGATTAGCAATGACCTTACAAGACAAAATGATCCATATATGTAGTACCTGGCAACCTTCATGTAGGCAGGGGTGCAAAGAATTCCTAGGGAGAATAGAAATATAAAGCAAGTTCATTAGTAGTTGAAAGTGAGCAACATAAATGATAGAAAAATTAGGGAAGTGGTAAAGATGGAGACTAGAATAAATGTGGACTTTTGTTGTGCTGAGGAGGTAAGGTATGAATTAGCAATCTCCAGACCATGTATTGACACAAATGTAAAATCTGGTAGAATGGTACCAAGGGAAGACAAATCGATGTAAGAACACTATTGCATTAGTCAAAGATAAAGTGGTTGGTAAAGTTATAGAAATGAGATGAATCAGTGGAGAAATAATGGTTAAAATGGTATTACAAAAGAAGGTAATGTATTCTTGGTATACTTTACCCCAAGCAGGAAAACTATATGAAGCAAATAATGGAATTATGAGAAAGGGATCACATAGTTACAGATGTGCCACAGTCAGATTGGATACTAACGATAACCTTTATTTGGCCATAAAGGAACAGATTTGCTTTTGTAAATGTGAATACAATAGTACATAAGGAGGTACAGGATAGCCAGAAGACGGGGTAATATTCCAGACATTATTATTTCCTTAAAATAAAACAAGGGCACAGCCAAGCTTTTGGGAATACATTGCTTTTCTTATCATCAGGGTCACTTATCTATAAATTGATACAAAAAAGAGAAACAGTAAGAGCTATACTGATTGACTAGTATATCTAAAAACATTACAATACTTCAAAATACATAACACAAAGTAAAAAAGGAGCATAAAATACACAACACAAAGTAAAAAAGGAGCATAAAAACTAAGTTAACTGCAAATCATAAAAGAGCAACGACAAGTTACAAGAGATTACGTAAAACGCAGAGATATACTGAGAGCGAAAAATAAAAACATGAATATTCAGAGTAAAAAAAATAATGATACTGTAGTACAAAATACATATTGGAGAACCTACTGTTCTTGTCGTAGTTAAATGACAACTGGGCGAGTTAGAAAGCTGCGAATGAAATGGGCAGAAGTGGTGTGTGTAAAAGAGAGAGAGAGAGAGAGAAAACAAACAAACAAGCAAATTATGGAATGAACAAAGGAACAGAGGTGGTTTGGTTACTGAGTGTTGGAGATTGTTGTTTAATATGGAGGGACACTAAAAAGGGATGTGAATGGCTGTTTTTTGTTTGTCCGAATATTTAATTGCACTATTTTCTCTTTTGCTTAAAGGTAAGCCTGTACGATGGCTAACACCCCTATGAGAGTCCATACGCACCTTAAGTAGGCATTTGGAACATCCCACACAAGTTCCAAAGTTACATTTTGGGCCATTAAACTTGTAAACAGTGGAGGTACGCATCAACTCTGGGAGGGTGTCTTTAAAGTGAAACAGTCTTCCAATTGTTAGCGGGTTATTAAAAATAAATCTAAACTCAACATAAGGGTATAGATGGCTCAAGAATGACAATAATTTACGTTTGAGTGGGCCAGAATTATTAGTGAATGGTAGTGGAACATACACTATCTTTTTGGGAACGGAGCAGACTACAGTTTTTGGCTTAAAAATGTTGTCTAAAAGTTCTTTAAGGATTTTATTGAACATGTTCAGGGGATAGCAGTTATTCTTAAAATAAGTTTCTAAAAACCTAACTTCCAGGTGAAAGTTATTCCAGTTGGAGCAAAAGGAAAAGGCTCGACGAATGCGAGTTTTACATGAATTAACCTTGAAAGCAAGGGGACAGTGGCTAAAAAAGTTTTAACCCAAGGCCGGCAAAAGTTTTCTTCCTGAAAATGCCAGTCATAAATAGTATATAGCTTTAAAGAGATAATCAGGGTGGAGAAACTGCTCTGGAATTGTGTGTGACCCAAGGATCTCATCTAGAAAAGTTGATAACTTGAAAGAATGGAAACGCTTAAATAGAGAATGGAATCGAAACCTCAAAATAATAGTAAATGGGGAAGCTGATGTTGCGAAGGAAGAGATGCAGGACCTATAGTTGCTGTATTTTGAAAATATCTTGTGAATGAAAAACTATATATGAACTGGGGGATGTCTGTGTGACAGAAATGCAGATGGAGTGTATAGCATTCACAAAGGTGAAAAAGCGTCCCAAAGAAGAACAATATATTTGGAATAACAAGCAACTCAAAGCAGCAGCAAAGTTTTTCAATAGTCAGCTTATTTATCTGAATGTCTAAAAGCCTTTCAATGCACCAAGGAAAGAGGGATACACCACAGTGTGAAATTGAAGGGTGAAGATTGGTTGATATAACACTTCCTCCTCTTATTCAGCAGAGGCTGCAGTAGCTCATCAAGATTATAGACCATGCTACATTGCAATCACTTTCAGGGTACTTACCATGAAAATATTTGTGTAAAGGCTGAGAAAAACTATTAAAATTCACAATTGCCTGTTTGGCTTCAATACAGAAAGGTCAGCATCAGAAGCATCCTTTATAATTAGGCAACTGCTGTATGAAAATTAACATATAAAAGAGGATATTGTACCACATTTTCAGAGAGAATTATTATTTGAACAGACATTTTGAAGGCAAGGGATACCAGGTGAACTTGTTTATTTCATGCAGTTACTCACTTCTACAACACAATTTAGAACAGTGATTCTCAAGCAGATTATTCCAGGGGCCATATTGGCGGCCACGAGATGTTGCAGGTGGCCGCACTAAGTACAATCAATATAAAATACCATGGCAATAAGGTTGCATCCTCCATAAATGGGTTAATTATAGGTATCTACAAGAAATGTCCAATTACAAGTAATCTAAAAAATAAAAACAGAATTCAGACTTTATATTTTATATTCATCTTTAAGGCATGATTTAAAAAGAAATTTTTGTGCAGGCAATCAGTTTATTATTCATTATTCAAGTAACAGTCTTGATGTTAATTTTTCACATAACAGTTTTGAAATAGGGAATTCTTGTACTGTTCTCTCTTCCAGAGCAAGCCTCAAAGCTGCTTCAAGATTCATATCAGTCAGCTTGATGCGATATTTATTCTTAATGAAGTGCAGTACGCAAAATGACCTCTCGCAATAAACTGTTGTTGGAAATATTGACAACAAAAGAATGGCAATAGTGGCAATCTCTTTAACTGGATCCAATAATAATAACAACAAAATTAGCTCTCTCTCTCTCTCTCTCTCTCTCTCTCTCTCTCTCTCATTTGAATTCTTTTTCATTGGAAGATGACTAAATTTCCCTTGGTGGCCACGTTGAATTTGCCCAGTTGCCGTATGCGTGCGGCACTTGAGAACCACTGATCTAGATGTAAATAGTGGTTGGTGTACAAAGGAGTGGCCAAAAGGAGGGCCTTAGGATTAGTGTAAACAGCAGTATCTGAAGAACAGGGTATGGAAATGTTTAAAAGAGGGAAATGTTTAAAAGAGGGAGTTTTAAAAATAGATATACGCAAAGCATAGTGTTTAGTGGATGGAAAGAAAGCACAGGAAAAAGTAGCTGTGATTTCTTAGGGAAAAATGAGCTGTGAAACTTGATACTGTCTGCCGAATGTAATTGATAGATATAAAAGATAACCAGATGGGAAAATATTAGTGGAGGAAGAGGGGAGCAAGTGAGAAGGAGGTGAGGAACCATTATGTGGTAAAAAAAAAAAGGTAGGCATTAGAGACAATATTTCTGTTACACTGGGGAGACAATAGTAGACTGTGAAGGAGGAGATGAGATGTAAGAAGAATAGTGGCTGCTTGAATGAAATGGAAGATGTTACTGGACTACCGATAAAGGGAAATATCCAAGGAGTAGAGATAGCAAAAACTTTTATATTAATAGGGTGTTTTGTTCCATGTATTATAAACATAGGCACCAACAAAGAAAATTAAGGTTTTAAAAAGATTCTACTATAGAATGTTGGTATTCAATATTCATGGTCAGAGTGATATGGTAGACTATAGTACAAATGAGGAAGTGTTGGAGAAATATTGTGTCCAGTGGCTAGATAAACAGAACTAAAATAAAAATGGTTTGGACATGAGATGAGACGAGGA